>NC_133029.1:2729772-3032803 GCF_048771995.1 Taeniopygia guttata | reverse complement strand
AAAGCTGCAACAAAAGTGATGCCCTTTTACACACAAGGAATTGCTGAAATTACTGTGGTTTCTACTGATGTGTTGAAGAAAATGCATATAATCACCTTCACCAGAGCTTGTAAAATTTTTTCCGCTCAGCACACAATTTTTTATTTTTTTAAAAAATTCCTTCACTTCATGCATTAGGGTTTTGGTAGTCATTAGACCTCCCTAGAAAAAAAAATAAAACAGGAAAAAACCCTCAGTGAGTCAGCATTCCAAAGCCATTCCACAGGCCTTTAAATGAGAAGAATCCATAGTGAAAGGCTAAATCATTTTTTTTTTCCCAAAGATCCATGTTGGCTGGAAAATCAATAGCGCCTTATATGAAACATATCCAAATGGAAATGAAAACATGGGTTCTAGGGAGCTGTAAAAACATATTGTAGAAATCCCTTCAAGGTTTATTATTAAATAGAGAAAATGGATCTTTGCAGTGGTGGTGATGTTCTGTGGATTGTGTTAGAAGTGTTTGAGGTAGAAACAATATTTTCTTCTACAAGGGAATTTGCTGCTTTCTGCTAAATCCTTTAAAATATTCCAGGCTGGGAAGTTCCAGCCCTGAGATCCTGTGTTTAGATGCAAAATGAGACTTTTATCTTTGTTTCTGTGGTTTTTCAGAAGTTGGGCAGAAGGTTCACAGCTGAAGTTTGGTCAAGTCAATAAAAATATTTACAAGCCTGGAAAGCCTGAAGAATTATACAACTGGTCTTATAGTTCTGGCCTGAAAAACAGACCACACAAGCCTACAAAACCAGCCTGTGAGCAGACTATTAAAAAATACTAAAGTGGTGGAAAACAGACTTTAGGCCTTGATCAGACAATGATTTTGATTGCACAATCTACCCAAAGCAAATACATCCATAATGTGCAGTGCACATTTGCCTTTGACAGCTTTATTTGTTCATTAAACATTTATGTTAGATGGCTTTTAGCATCCCCGTCCATGATATTCATCTAAACTTGGCTAGAAAATTAACAGCTTAAGTAGCCCCATATTTTATCATATTAACCTCTCTTTGCATTTTTACTGAGCAGTTGGGATAAAAACTGGCCTAAATCACACATTTCAGGATGGAATTTTAAGAATGCTTTTGCTAACATTAATTGCTTGGGATTTGTTGTTTTTTTTTTCAGATGATGTGGTAAAACTCTTTTCTCTTACAACTTGGTAACAGCAAATTGATTGCAATCACTCAGCCTAAAATGGGATTTCTTTTATAAGCAAATCAAGAACAAGACTATTGGGAAAGGTTTAGCTATCAAATTAACATTGTAACCTGCTTGGAGACTATTTCCTACCAAACAGTATGTGGAAAGATTTCCAGGAAACTCATGCTATATATAGGACTTTAAATAGCATTTAAAAACAATTATTCATACACTTGTAATTTCTTGTTCTATTAGCTAAATGCATCTCCTGCAAGTCCAGCTGGGTGAAGGAGCAGGGATGAAGGGAGAGAGCGAAATACTTTCTAGAATTTGATGATCAGAATAATCAGAAGTTATCCTAAAATAGGCTGTGATCTTAAGAAAGTACAATTAAGACTTTTTCATTTAAAATGAAATAGTATCAAGGAGTTATTCAAGCAGACATTTTGGGGGTTTATATGCAACATGGGTGCCTGAAAACAACAAAAAAACCCCAAATGGACCTGCACATGGTACAAAAAGGAAATGTGGAATCTGTGGGATCTTCTACCAGGCTGACTCCAAGGACATTCTCCTTCTCTTCAATGACATTGTGAAGATTTGCCAAACATTTCAAATTAGATGGGATTTTCTGTTCATTTTAAATGTCTTTAAGATTAATTTAGTGATATATTTGCTTTCAAACAATGCACATCTAAAGAAAAAAAATTGGTGCCAGACACAGCAGCTTCAAAAAGCACAACGTGCACGAGATGTTTTCTGAGGCAGCAAAAACCATTTTAAAAGTGTCTCTCTTTATTTTTTATATTGTTTACAAACTTTTCTGCTTGTGAATCTGCTGCCTGTAAGACACCAATCAGTATCTCAAGGCAGTAAATACCTGTTTTTCAGGGAAATGAAAAACAGAGGCATTTCCTCTTTTCCCAAGCAGGGAAGATGAGAGAGAGGGGATGCACAAGAAGCAGAACCCAGCAAAGCCTGAACACCCTCCTGGCTGGCCAGGCACAGAACTTCATCATGCTCACAATCTCCAAACTGATGGCTCAGAAACCTCTCAGAGAAATATTAAGAAAACAAAACCAGGTTTGCAACAAATGATGAAAGGAGAAATAGAGAATAGAGAAAATGTGAAAGCTTGAATGCAGTAATAATTACTGCTCTAGGAGAGCATCAGTCAGCTGTCAGTCTTTCTTACTGCTCTTTTCTCTGGAAATCTGCATTTTAATTTCAGTCATATACACAAACAATCTTCTGCTGTTGCTTGCTAAGAAAACAGAAGTAATCAGGTCTTACCCACATGAAACAGTGATTTGTCTTCCAGGACAATTCATCTGCTTTGGTTCCCTGCAAATCAAATCCACTGAAGTTGTGAGGCTTCCATAATGACACAGACGAGTTGAAAATTTGGTTGTGATGTCAATAATTCCCCGCAAAATTGACAGTAACTTGATAAGGTGCTGCCTTTATTAGATCTGTCCCATCATTAACAGAAACTGCCTGTGAGACAAGTCCACATTTCACAACATCCCATTTCTGTGCCCTCACCTGTTCAGCTGCTCCTCAGTCACACACACTGAATTTTATTCTTTTGCCAACTAGCTTAAACATTTTGATGCACAATTTTCTTATCAGGAAGATAATAATATGATCTAAGGGCAAACCCCATTCCTGAGGTGCACATGCTGCAGAGCAGCTGCGATGGGGACAGTTGTCAGGACAAGCTGGGAAAGAGGAGCAGGGCAGGAATAACAGATGGGATGTGTCAGGTGCTGGACGTGCTGATGGTCAGCCAGAGCATCAGCCCAGCCCTGAGCTCTCAGATTAAATATCCTTTATGGGAAGCAGAAATGAAGACATGGGGGAATAACAGCAATGAAAATGATGGATGTACAACACACATCTCCTGTGTTCGTGCACCTCCAGGTTTTCCACTGTTACTTTGTCATCTGTCAAATCTTTTGCTGTAAAGAAACTTTAATCCAAGTTAGCAGACACAAAGGTTTCACACCTCAGTGTCACCAAATTTTGGACGAACCCAGTGTTTCTAGAATATTCATATGCATCTAACACAGAACAGAATCACCTTCACTGGTGAAGGGTTTGCTAAATGCCCTTTTGAAGGGAAGGATCCAGAAGAGTTGTTCCAGAAAATGAGACATTAAAAGCCTTCAGGAATTGCAGCCTAGATTAGTGAGCATGACTTGACTGAACTGTGCAAGACTGAACAAGCTACAGCAGCAACAGCCACAAGATTGACAGAAAAGAGGTTTTCCTCCTTTTCTTCTCCCCCAGCCGCCACACACCTTCTGTGGGAAGTGGCCTCTGTGACAGGATGCAGATGGATGATTGGCAGTGCACAGTGCAAATACCAGGCTGGCATTTCAGAACACGGAGGGGATTCTGAGGAAGCTGGAGAATCCTCACAAAGACACTGATAAGTTTGTTCTTCACCTTAGTGATATAAAAAAGGCATTCAGAATGACAGAGCAAGCTGATGAATGAAATGTAAACACTCCAGGCAGGTATTTTGGCCCAACACTTCCTGAATTTCTCACACTTCAGCTCTGGCATGTTTAATATTGCGCTTCTCCAGCGGAGCTTAGCTTCCTCAGCACCAAGGCAGACAGAACAGCATTTATGATGATATCTGACTGATTCACACAAAACTTGTTATTCAACATACACAGTTAATTTGAATTTCTGCTGCTGATGTGTGACTGCCAGAGAAAGCACCTTCTCCAGTTCTGCACGAGCTCCTGAGGTGCTGCTGCCTTCGCTCCTGTCAGAGAAAACTTCTCTGAAGCACAAGTTCAGTGATTTAACTGGGGCAGCAGTGCAGCTGCTTCTCCTCAGTTCTTCATCTGTGTACACATTCCATCCACAGCTGCAAATTGCACACAGAATTTAGGGGAAAAAAAGAACCTTTCAGTAAAAGCCAGTCTTGTTTCTGTCATTTTTCTGAGTAGGGTTGTGATCAAATCTCCATTGCCTATTGCAAGAACCCGGGGGAGCCTCTTTAGCTTCTATAATGCGACATGAGTTTATTAAAGACTTTATAAAAAAAAAGACTTGGATGAGAGTGCATTGCAATGGCTGATACAAATTTTAATATCTATACCCATCTGTCAGTAAATGCCCAGGAAAAAAAATATGCAGCCCTGTTTCTGTTAATCTGATTATCATAAAACCCTCCATAAGTTTTCCATCTGGTTTTTCTAGTGCTAGGTTTTCCACCAGTAAGGCCTTTGAAACTAATATCCCTTGGAAGGAAAAAAATCCAAACCAGATGGAGGTGGTGTCAGTTTTCTTTGTTGACCACCTAGGGCAGAGGTAATGAGGGATAGCAGTGGGGCATGTCAGACTTAAGGGACACCCAAAAAGTGCAAATACCTTTTATTGAGAGCTTTATAAAAGGGTCCAGCAAGATGCTAATCAATTCTATCCCATAGATAAACCAAACACGATATATATTTATTCAAAACTGTGTATTATGACATTATTAGAGAGGAAAAAAGAAGAGTACTTTAAGATTTTTTCTCCTAGGACATTTTTTTAACACCTGAGTCTAATGGAATAGAGATAAGAAATTGGCTACAAAAAGAAGTTTCACAGCCTCTCAGCTCCATAAGAAAACCTAATGAACTTGAATTTTAATCTTACTTTTTCATTAAAAAAATGTTTTTAATGTTTAATTTTTGCTTTTTCATACTAAATGACTGAAAGAGCCTAAAAAATTAGCCTACCCTAAATTGGGAGCAATCATCATGTTTTATTAACTGTGAGGATCATCTTCTGGAAAGCAATCACAAAACTATTGAATATTTTACTTTTCTCATCTGTGATCTTTTCTTCTGTCTCATTAGAAAACAACCCAGTGAATAAATCTTTCAGTGCCCAATTCTGTGTATTCAGCTCCCATTAAACACATTGTAAGAGAGCTCAGCATCTCAAAAGGACTGACTTCTCATCTGCCTCATCTCTCCTGCAGTCTCCAGCACCAAGTTCCTCCCAATCTACCCAATACATTTCCAAGCTTTTTTCAGTTTGTGTTCTTTTCCTGTGCTCTTCATGTCACCCGACCACGTGTGATTAATACACAGAACTGAAGGCAGCTGATTATCTGATGTACAGGTTGATAGATATTCTCTGGAACTCCAAATTTACCATAAGGAGAAACCAGAAACCAGATTTTCCCCAGGAAAAGAGAGGCAGACAAAATTTTCCACTGAAAATTACGTGGATTGTTCCTTTAATCAAAATGCTGCAGTTGCTCTTAGCAGGAAAAATTCAGAGCCTTGAAAATTCCGTTCTATATTTTATCAGGGAAGAATTTAGGTATTATTGTACTAATTCTTATCACTCAGACAGCAGCACAAATCTTTTTGTTATTTTATCTTTCCTCTCTCCTTCATTTCCACAGGAGTTTGAGAAGTGATTAGCCCCTGGGCTCCGCTGGATGTTGTGGCAGTGCAGGAAAGCATCGCTGCAGGAGCTGTGTAATCCCATTGTCTGTGCCACACGAGTTAGGATCACATGGAATCCCATTTGCCCTGATCACAGCAAGTGCCAGGAGAGGTACACAAGGCTTCAAACAGGAAACTGTGGCTGCAGCAGATGTGCTCTGATGTCTTGGTTTGAAAAGACAGGAGTCTGTGAAGGAAGGCAAGAGCCTCCTGTGGAATGGAAAAGGTAAACCCCCTCCCTCCGAATTACCACAATTTCAAAATTAAAAGGCTCTCAGGCAAAGATATGGGAATGGGAATAACAGTTCTTTACTAGGAGAAAAACTAAATAATAATAATAATAATAAAAAAATGTAATTAGTACAAACAAAACTAGTGATAGAGTCAGACACCTGACACCCTGAGCAGTCAGGGTGTTGGTAATAGTCCAGTTAAATGGTGGCTGCTCCTGCTGGAGGGGCAGATGAAATGCTGCTGGAGAGGGGATCTGGAGAAGGGTGGAGTTTGCTCTGAAGGTCTGGGGACGGAGTAGGTGGGCCTGGTCTTCCTCTGGGAATCCAGCAGAGAAGAAGCTGCTCCTCTGAGAATCCAGAAAGAAAACCAACCTCTTAGGTGAGATGATTTGTTGTGTGACAGGTTTGCTCCTTTCTCTTTTGAAATAGCCTACAAAGCAATTCTTCTATAACAGAACATGAATATACCTTCATATTAAACAGAAAAAAAATACCATTTTTCTATCTTAGTAAAAAAGTATTTCAGGGTAAAAAAGAGAAAATAAAGAAACATTAAGTTCTGGAGATCCTATTAGGATTATTTCATGATCTTGACTAATTTTGGTTTTAGTTTTCATCATGGGAACAAATTCTATGGGAACACGATAGGAGTTGCTGTTCTGACATCTGATGCTGACTGACTTTGGTTTTGGTGTGAATGAGTTGCCTCATGCATGCAGAAAATACCACAAACAAAATGAACATTTGAAACACGTTTCTGCCATTTTAGTGGGTGAGTTCTCTTTTAAGAGAGCTTTTTAAAAAGGAAGTAAATTCCATGTATTTAGTTAAATTTAAAGTAGATTTAGAGATGCAATTTGCAGATTGCCAAAGTCCATTAAGCTGATGGCTTGTTAACATATGGCCCTGCACTTCTGAGGGAGGATGAGCAAAAGTAGAGGCTGGAAGGATTAAGCCAAAAGATCTGAAGCTGATCCACTGTGTACAAATAAACCACCCAAAAACCTGAAACTTGGCTGTTGAGAAAGTTACAGATTCTGGTAATAGTACAAAAATCTGAAAGAGGTGAGATACCTCCGTTCCTTTTGAAAATAAATCTTGGTCTGATCTGTTCAAAGTGGCAGTGCAGAGTTGAGAGCCTGGTAACTCTCTCCAGTTCTCCTGGTTTTGGGAGAAGAAGCAGCTGTGCAGAACCATAATTACCAGCACAGCTCCTTGTAAAGCATGTCCCAGCCTTGTACTGCAGCACAACTTCACTGAAATCACTTTCTCATGCCATTACTGCCCCTTCCATTCATCTCTAATGGTTTGTGGCTTCTTTCTCCACAGATATCCTTGGCCCTGCCTTTATATTCAACCTCAAAGATATCACTTTCATTTATACTGAAGGGCTGAGATTATATTTAGCTGCTGTAAACAATGAACTTAGAATAAAGCTTGCTTGCTAGAATATTTTCCCAAATTTCACTGTATCCCATGGATTTCAGGATGAACAGAGAGTGTAACAACCCACATCTGTTCAACAGGTCAACCAAAAGCTGAGGAACTCTGACCTCCTCAAACCATCCTGTCCCTGTCTCCCTTCCTCTTGCAGGTGCCTTGAGATAACAATGCCTTGCTTATCTCTTGACACTTTGCCTGGATCATCTGGTGTTGACTCTGCTTAGTGATGATGATTCTGCTTTTCTCCTTCTCACCATAAAGGGGGGAGTGGGAACAACAGGGGGATTAAATCAAAAGGGAAAACCCTTCAGCCTCCACAAGGATGTCCAGGGATTTCATTTTGCCCTACCTGTGGAGAGGTCTGTCTGCTGGAGGCACACGGAACTGCCACCCCACCCATGCCCTGTCCTTGGAAAAGCACACTGTGGACTGAACTTGCTATTTATCATTCATTAACAGGCAGCAAAAACTATTGCACCTTAAAGAGAGTAGAGAGATGTGAGATAAAATAGGAAACAAAGCAAAAATAGAAAAACTTAACATCTGTCAGAAGTGTGGAGATGATTATCCATCCTGATGTAAATATGCACTCTAAAGCCATCGTTACATTCCATTGTTACAAATTGTCATATTTTCCCCAGAGATGCTGTGCTGCTGCAGGTAGGGAGCAGCAGACCTGTGTGAAGCTGGATGACAAAGCCACAGCTACCTCCAATTAAGAATGGAAGGGAATCTCTCCATCAGGCACTGCAGCTATTAAGATGCAGTTCACACCACGCACGTCTCTGAGAAGTTTGCAGTCTGTGAAAGCAAAGGTGAAGGTCAAGGAGTAAGCCACAGAAACCTTGGCTACCTGCAGAGTCTGCAATCAAGATGTGTGGAGTTGATACATCCTCATATTATTCCCTGAAATGATGTCTTTTCTTCCCATAAACGTGGTCACTGCATTGCTGATCACCGGGGCTTTGTAGTGCAGCGTTGTGAGGTGATTTATAAAACTCATGTTTTCCAGGCAGCTCATCAGGGAATTGAAGCAGCTAAGATGTTGGTAATCACTAGACCTGAAGCAGATCTGACAGCCAAAATACCAGTCTTTCTCAAAAAACTTTTTTCTCAGAGGTATTTGTTATAAACAACTTTGGTTCATCTGTAGTCAAAAGCAGTGCTGGTATTTGTTGTCTGGATATCACATTCCCTTGCTAAGCCCCCTGCCCATCACTCCCTTCTGGCTTTCAGGCAGGGCTAGAGAAGATTCTTGTCTGCCCAATAAATTATCAACAGTATTTCCTATTTAAAAATGACCCAGTCACAACATGATTTGTATGACTATTCAGCAGAAAAACCCTTTTTTCTGGTACAAGTTTATTCCTTATACAGCGCCTTGTTTTAGCACATAAACATCCTCACCCCCATTAAATATCAAAAGTTTCAAATAATCATCTGAGCACAATTTTTTTGTTTGAATAGAGCTTTGATCCTGAAGAGCTGAATAACTCAGACAAGCCACACGAGACTGCTAATTCCAGGCACACGATGAGAAGGAAACCTTTGCAGAGAGGGCAGATCACACCAGGCTTCCCCCACTGGTGGTCACAGACACACAGATTTTGGATCACTGACAGAAGAGGCACAAACAAAGCTGTGCCCCAGCAAACACCAAGCAGCAGCCAAACTAAAGAAATGCAAGCATGAATAAATAAAAGAAACTGCCTCCGTGCCTGGGGTCAGGCTGAGAGGGGCAGGAGAAGTGCAGCAGCTCCAGGTGTGCTCAGGAGGTGAGCACAGGCTGGAAGTCCACCATCAACCACATTCAATCAAACCCTGAGGCATTTGTTTGCTCTCAAACCACCTTGTTTTTCAGAAGGACTCAGCTTTTTATCCACTGGAGCAGCGAGGTGGTATTCCCTTCCAAACTCCAGGACCTGGGCATCTGGTTTCTACTCAGGAGCTTTTTGCTAAATAATTCCGCTGATTTCAGCAAGCCTGGGGCAAAGCAGGAATAAACAAACCAGAAAATCTCCATGTAGAGAGTCTGGTTCTACAGAACAAGTGAGCACTTCAGTCACAGCAAAACCATTTCTGCCCTGGACCCCTGAACAAAGGGAAATCAGCTCCCATCAAGTCATTTTGTTTGTTGGCTTTTGCCATTGGTTTGAAATTCTGCAAGTCACATGGCTTTTGATACTGGTCCAGCTCCTTTCACAATCTTCATTTTCAACTTGTCTCTTCACAGAAGGGCTGGGAGGGAGGGCAGCAGTTTCTTTTTATTCTACATACTACCTTCCTTCTGTCAGACTTGATACCACTAATGATCTTAAATACATTTTCCAGCATTTAATCAGGTGTAGCATTTAATTGGCTAATCACCTGATGAAGTAAAAATAATATTTCTAAGCAATCCATCTGCCTTTGAAACACAGGGAAAAAAAACCAGGTTTGAGCAGATAGGTGCAAATGCAGGGCTTGTATTCTGATATCATCTGGTTTGAATGGGAGTTGAGGGAAGAGATTTGCTTGAAAATAAACCTTCCCTCTCTGCTACCTGTTCTATTACAGATCAGAGTGGAATTTGGGGACCTGCCTCCTGGGTAAGAGATTAAAAATCCCACATTTCTTGATGTTTCCATTCTTTCACCCCAGCAAGCAGCAGGGTCCAACACAGACAGAACATTTGGTGACTCTGTCCAGCCCATCCTCACCTTCAGCTGGACATGGCAGCTTTGTCTCACTTAACATGGCAAAGGTGGCCTAAACCAAACTGAAAAAAAAAAAAAATCTGGATTTTTGAAGACAGACAGAGGGCCTTTAAAACCTAAAGGAATTTTCCAAAACCTTTAAACAAGGTTTGTGTACATGATACCATCTGAACTCCCAAAACAACTACTTTATACTACACAATAGACACATTTAGTGTGAGGTAAAAATTTCCCTGGTGTGCTACTAAACAGGTAGGAAATAGGGCAAACCAGTCAGGGGGATTAAAAACTGACAGAGAAACTCTGAAATGTTTCATAGGAACCCCTGGTATTTAATTTATTCATAAACTACACAAAAGGAACAAAGAAAAAAATAAGGTGACAAAATTTGCTTAAAGAAGAAAACAGCTGAGGCTTCTTCAGCATGGGTAAGAACACAGTTGAGGGGACATAGGATGACTGAATGTCTATTGATAATTCCCCACACAAGATCCATAGGGAGGAGAGCATGTGGCAGCAGCTTGAACAGAAAGAGCAAAGATGTAAATCAAACTTGTCCTTCAAAATTCAGAATTAAAATGATGGAATACCTTCCAAAAGGACAGGTTGGATGTTAATGGGCAGAAAGATTAAAAACCTCTTAGAAAAATGAAAGAGAACTCCCTCAAGTGCTATTAAGCAAAATGGTTTGGATATAATATTCTGGTGAAGAATACTGCAGACAAAAATACGAAAAGCTATACCTAGAGAAATATCTGTGTGTTTGCTCTGCTCTAAAACTTTTTCTGCAAGCATTTGCTGCTGCCTCTTGCATCTGATGATTTCTCCAGGGTCAGCTGGACACGGACTGAGCTGTTGCTGAAGCCCTTTGCTCTCAGAGCCCTTTGCATGTAGTTAAGAGAGTTTCACCTCGGAACCACGGGCATCCAAAGGAGCAGTTTTCCATCCTCCCTTGCAGCCACTCTGCTCAAAAGGGGAGCCTGAAGCTACTGATCTTCTGTTGTGCATGGAATGAAAACCAGACAAGAGAGAAGAAAGGAGAAATCTAATGATAGTCAAGGGATACCACGCGAGCCTTTCCGAAATGTAGAGGAAAAAGCAACAAGCATCACATAAATAAAGACCTGAAGCCATTAAACAAACAAACAAACAAACCCCCCATCCAACCAGCAAAAAACCAGCCCAGCCCACCCCCAAAACCCTTATATGTTGGGTATAAAGAAATGTATTTCTGAAAGAAGGATTCTAAAAGCAGCCTAAATCTGGGCTATATTCCCACCATTCCGTGATTAAGAGCATCTCTCAGGGATAACAAGTAGGTTCATGTTGTACATGGCTTTGTAAATAAAGCATGAAGGAGATAAAGTAACTTTTACAACTTTGCTGGGAAAGCTGGGAAATTGATGGAAACCACCTTAGCCCTGAGACAGTTTCTCCCAAATAACAGATTAAATCAATTTACATAAAAGCCCCACACTGCTATTGTTAGCCTGCTTCCAGAGATCCTGCTTCCTTGTTTAAAGTTAGCCTGCACCTCCAAACCACAGGGCAATTTCTACAGAACCTTTCCTCACTTTCCAGCACCATTAAGCCCCTCCAGGATGTGTTTTACCATCCCACTCACCCAAAGCTCCCACTGCCGCCTCATATATCACCGACACCTCGAGGCGTGTGTTAATTGACCAATAAAACACACCTGCAGCATATTAATGTTCTAATAAAACACTCTCCATATTCTGTAAATTTTGTGTTATCAGTTCTCCATCAATTATTTATTAAGAGCCAGCATAATAAATTATCTGCTGAGCAAGGTGCAATAGCAAGAGGACAAAACAGTGCAAAATACGTTTTATCACCTTCTCACTGCAGTTCCAGCCTTTGTGGCACACTGCATATTTATAAGTGCTTGAAGTGAGGAAAGATTGAACTCTTCAGCTCTAAATCTTCATACTCAATTCATCAAGAGATTGCTTTTTTGAAATTAACAAAAAACATGATTTCTTATAGTATTTACTTGCATCAGGTTCTCCTAATCCTATTGGTAGTGATTCCCTTCTGCATAGAATCCATAGGTTCATCCTCTGTATTAGTGTTAACAGAAATATTTCTAATAAGACACTTAAATTCCTTTCAGACCTATTTTTTTTAAATTTAAGCAGAGAATATTTAGAGTATCTCCAAATAAATGAGCACATGTCTAAAATGACAGCGTTCCATCCCTACAAAATTAAGAACCAGCATGGACTTCAATGATCTTGTTAGTTTTTAAGTGGTGCCTTAGGTTGAAAATACTTTGGATTTCTAATAAATATTATGGTCAAAATCAGGTACAGCAACAGCCAAATCGAAAACAGATAAAGGCTTGGAATAATCACTAAAACATTGCTTTTAAACAATGCCTGATTATTTTCTCCAAGGGGAAGTTAAAATTCTGTGTGCTACAGTTTGCAGATTTAGATGATTAAAACACAGCAGATCCCCTTTTTTAGCTTGGTGTTCTTATTTATTGCTGCCTTAACAAGAGAATTGTTGTATGAAATTGAAAAGAATTAAAATCAAAACTTACAGAAGTGACTGAAGTGAAAGAGGAAGGAGAATCAGGAAATGCATGAGTACAAGTTTAAAGATTTTTCTGTTGCCTCCTGTTCAAGGGGAGGTTTTTATGTCAATGGCAGATGAAGGATAGAAGAAAAAGGAAAGAGCTTAAGGTAAATGGGAGTTAAAGGGATGAAAATTATCATTGTTTCTCTCAATTTCTCATTGTGGACATCCACCTGAGAGCTGCCAGTAGCTCTAAAAACAGGTGAAAATCATGTTATTATTCATAATTCTTGATGGAAAAGAGAATGTTCATCTCCATCACCTTCAATCCACCACACATTGTTCATGTCACCAAAGTGTGTCCTAAAATAAAACACAGGAATGGCTGCATTGCAAACACAAGAGAAATAAAAGCTTTTATTTTCTAGTGGCTATTCAAAACGTACCTTTAGGGTCACATTTTCATCTATAATTTACTCCATGCTTCAGTTCTGCGTGGAATGGAGATTACTTTTATTGAAATTTTGCATCTGCAAACTTTACCCTGATCAGATGGATCACCCAGACCTGAGGAACTTCAAGTGAAGAGAGAAAGTTACACTCAGAACCACACACAAAACTCAGCCTTGGCCTTTTCAGATGCATCTGCAACAGAGTGAGGGAATTTATTCCACAGCAGAAATTGTATTAGATCATGAAACAAACTGTTCCTTCTTGTAGAAGAGGGGTTATTTCATATTCTCTGCCTAAATAAAACAATATTCTCTGAATTGAACCATATTCACTGCCTAAATATCAATCAGTTTGAACTTGCACATGTGAATTGTCCCCCCAGATGAAGCAGAGATGCTCAAGAAGGCAAAGTTTCTTCCTGTAGAAATAAGAAGGAAGAAGATAATCTGCAAAATCTCACAAATATTTTCATTTGGTGTGGGTGCAAAACTCTCAAATAGGCACAAAAAACCTTCCACCATGACAATATTCAGAGTGTTTCCTGAAATGTCAGAAGCAAACATTAAATATCTCAACAATATTTCAATGTATCTATGCAAAACTGGCTGAGCATTCAAAGAATGCCTCGAGAAGAAGGAAACCAAATGTTCTACTTTCATCAAAACAAGACAATAACTCATTTCAAAAGTGTAATTTCGAGGAGATGCAACAAATGCTCAGAAAACAATATTATGGGTTTTGTAAAATATGTGGGATATTTTCTGCAAAACCTAAAAATTATAATTTCCTCAGTAAAGGATTAAATTACCATTTTCATTCAGAGTAATAACAAAGAGCTTCAATATTACATGTCAAAACAGTTACTTTGCACATTCAGCCTAATTTTATTTCCTTGTTTGTTTGGATTTTTCCCTTGAATATTGAAAATGCACCTATGAAACTTGCCACTTTTTATACTGCATAAAAAATAAAGGATCCAAAACAAAGCCAGTCCCAATGTGAGTTATGGCATTGCACACCGGGTCTAAAATTATTAAAGAGTTAACAATAGTGTAATTATTAGTTGTAATTTTGAATAATATTTTAATAATATCATTCAGCAGGTTATAGGTTAGAGTTTTATTATGAGAAATAATCCTGAAGAACAGATTATGCCTACTAACTTAATTCTGAAAATCACCTGAAAGGGAAAAAAATATATTTCCTCACATCAATTCACTTCCTGATATGCTATTTTTCAATTATTTTAAGTCAAACTGGGAAAAAACACCTAAATTTATCATTAATTTTGTAGCCTTTAAGTAATGAAGGTTTATATGGAAACGGAAACTGAGCAAACTAGAGCTGCCTCTTTTGTGACTTTTCAATAAAAATAAAGATTTTAAGTGTGAAATACTTTGGAGAATTTGGCCGTTAAAGCATTTATTTGTATATTAATATTTTTAACGTCATGCTTTCAGTGTGCCAAGAATAGCCATTTTAACTGAAAATAAATAATGACCTAAATCACAGGATATGGGTTTCCAGAGCCACAGTCCTCAGAGAGAAATCACTCTGCAAATTAACTTACAGGTAAATTAATTATGCTGCCTTATATCTTTCATAAAGGTCCTAATTAAAAGAATTTTTTGTTTTCCTTCTATTTATTTGCGAATATTAGTTAATTATTAACAATTAACAGTTCTATTAACTTAAAAAGCCTCTCAGCATCTAAACCAGGATCAAAGTGAAGCGAGAAAACAGAACTTTGAAATCAACAACTGCAAAATAATTTGTTCATTTTCATGTTATGAGAAAGATGAAGTGCAAGATTGGAGCTGCACCTCTCCTCCCATTTTCAATCATTTTTCTGATACCTAAAGTGCAGCAAGTAAAGCCTCTTTAAATATATTTTTTGTCTCTCCCAAATGTCGATTTTCTTTTTTTTTTTTTTTTTTTTTTTGTTAAATCTGTGCTCTTCTTTTGGAAGGTTCTCATATTGTTTGAATCAAATACTTGTGTTTCCCCCCTCACTCCTTTTTTTATTTTATTTTGCCTTCAAATGAGGAATTTTGATCCATTAGAAACAAAAGGCCCAGGACAGAATATAGCAAACATTATTTGCTCTGACTTGGCATAAAGTGAAGCATGTGAAATTAAATCCTGCATTAAGATGAGAGCAATACATGTCTCAGCATGGATAAATACAGTGGAGCTCATATTTCTTTTGTTGTCAAATCCTTTTAAAATGGTATTTTAGGACAGCAAATTTTAATAGGATAAAATGATACAAAAGAGAGAACATCTAAAATAAGAACAATTAAACTCTAGGAAAAAGTCTTTGCTCCACACAAAGCTATTTGACTTCTGGCTAATGTTTAACCATTATTTCCATGGGTTGTAGAAAGAAACAAGTTATGAATTAATAACGGGATGATTATTTCCACCTAAAACATATCTAGGAAGCTGGAAAAGCACAAAACCTTTTCTACATTCTGCCTGAGTCAATATTCCCTTTCCTCAGACATTTCCAGAGCATTTCAATGGTAATGGCCCCTGGAGTGAGCACCAAAACCAACCACGAGCAAAATTCCAAGGGAAAAATGCCCAGCAATATCCATTCAAATTCATCAGCACATCTATTCCCATGGAAAACTTCTGAAATATTGATTAATCCTTTCTGTTTGCTCTTCCTCATCCCAGGGATGGAGCTCTTTCCCCTTGACAGCTGACCAGGCTTCTGTGCTGAGTTGCCACACTTTGGAGGGGAAGAGCTTTGCCTCTGGCAAGAGCCCTTCAAAGAGTGTTTGAACCTCACCTGGAGAACCCCCATGGGCAGGATGACAAGGAAATCCCATTTTGCACAGCTCTGTGTACATTATACATACATCTAAAAGTACAAAATGCAGCTGTAAATCTGAATTAACGCCAGGAAGAGTGGTTGTGAGTGCTGACATCTGACTGGAGCTAGCTGGATGTAAAGAATCTGATTAAAAATATGATGTGATGCAAACTCTCTATGAATTATATTCTCTCAAAGTTTTAAAAAAATCCTCTTAAATAACATTCCCTTTCCTTGACTGGATGCATTGCCACCCCACCCAACACAGGCACAGGAGTAAGGTTGGACTTCAGGCCATGGCTCTTCTGCTTGGTCTTGCCAGGAAGGTTTGGATTCAAATTCCAGCTTTCCTCTACCAAGGTTGAAAGGAGAAAATAGAATGAACAGAAATGAACACAACACAACTAAAACACAACTAAAACACAACTAAACACAACTAAAACACAACTAAACACAACTAAAAATACAAACCCATTGTGATGGAATGAGTAAGGCACGTTTTTTTGTGCTGCCAAAATGGCACATTCCTTCAGACCAGAAATGCACTGCACAGCCTGTGGAATTATGGAACTCCCCTCACTGCCTCCTGAGAAAGAACCCAGACTTGTAAGAATCAGCTGGGCCTTCATCTTGCTTGGTTTTCCTTCCTGTGAGCAAATGAAGAGAGTGGGATTTTCTCTCTGCATTCACGGCTTGCTAAAAGCTGTAATTAAAACAGATTTTGGGGATTTCTGCTCAATGCAACTGGCTGTAATTCAGCACACCCTTAAATCTGAGACAACTTCTCCAGAGTTCAGTCAATAAAACAGCTCCTGGCAAGCAGCAGGAACCTGCATTCCCAGCTCAGTGAGCTGTCAGGAAGAAATGCAGGTTATTAGATGCCTCTGTTATTAGAGATTACACAAGTGGCAGAGAAAATGACATCCAATTCATGTTGCTCCTCAACTCTGATATTCCCCTCTCTGCAGTCCTTGTGAACACGTACAGATAAAAATTCAGCTGGCTTGGAAGACAAAATAAAGGTGGTTTGTGACCAATATTAATGAAACCTAAGAAATGGTGAGACTAGAAACCTATTTCCCAAGCCTTCAGTATGATTCTTTAATATCACATTTCATTTTTAATATAGCACTTGCATTATTCTGAATCAGATTACTGCTCCACATCTACTTTTAAGGCTTCTAGAAAGAAAAAGCTAGAATAGCCATTTTTCCTGTGTGCTCTGCTTTTTGGGATGTAGAAACATTTGCTGAGCAAAAATAAAAAGAGATTTCTCTGTAATCCCATGTAGTGAGACCTCCACAGTCTCCTAGATTACTTTTTGAAGACACTGGGTAGAATGACTGTACACAAAATTCAATGAAAACACATTGTAAACAGGAAAGACAGGAATTCTTCTTCTGGCCAATGTCCTTCTCCCATCTTATTATTCTGAAGCCTCATTCTTTAGAAACCTCATCAAAACTTTATATACTACTACAGAAAGAGGCAAAACCCAATACAAAACCCACCTGAAACCCACACCTCACCTTTTTTTGTGTATTTATACCTAATTAACATGTGGGATCCGTTGCTGCAGTGCTCTAGGCCACGTGCTAAGTGGATTTTTAAAAGCAAGAATTTACACAGGGGGCCAAGAACAATTCCAGGAATGCTTTTTTTGGGAATTCTAAATTCAAAACCTGAAGCTCTTACTGAGCTTTCTGATGCAAGAACTAACACCCAGCTGTAAACCTGAATTTGCTTTCCAAGTTATGGGCTAAATTCAAGTGTGGGGAGGAGAGGAAAGGGAATTTTCTTTTCAAATGTAGGACCTAATTCATAATTCCAGAATTTCCTCCATCTGAAACATCTGAAACAGATGAGTTTGGTAATGATAAAGTAAACTGCACTGAATGTGCTATGGAATTAATAATACCTGTTCTCTAAAAAAAGGGGAGCTGTGGGATTAGAATTCCTGGATGTAAATATCTGCCAAAAAAGGGGAAAAAAATAAAGCAGCAGATGCTGCTATCAAAAAAGAATAATTTGGCTGTTTCACATGACATCAATCAAAGCACTTTTTAAAAATATGCCAGAAGAAAACAGTGCTCATACATTGCAAACCAATAGCAGGGTAATGCATGGTGGATGTGTAAAAAAATTATAAATCGGGAGGGAAATGTTCAGCTCTGGCCTTTGGAAAGGAATAAAACACCAGAAATAACTGAGATGCTCCTTTGTATGAGTATAGTGTATGAATATGGTATACTCTGATTTTTGCCTCGCTCCCCAGCCTGTGACTCTGACAAAACTTTGATATTAGAAAGAGGAGATAGACATAAAACATTATAGAAGAAAAATAAAAATCTAATGGAAAAGGAAATAAAATAAGTAACTCAATCTGCCTGGGGAAAATTATTGAATTAACATACATATATAAAGAATTCAAATCATGAGGAACAGTGTTTGTGCTTATTTTTGGAACCTTTCATCCTGTTATAAATATGGCTATGCTTAATTAAGTTTGAAAACACACTTATAAGGAAAAGATGAAAAAACTGCAGTTATTACCCATAATAAATTATTTTAGATGCCTAAAAGCTTGTAGGACCAATAGAAAATTATGGTATCAGAATTTTTTGAGCAATGATTTGCAGAGAGAAAGTGAAGAGTTATATGGTAATAATCAAAGGCCATTGTAAAGGGCATAATGTATACAATAAAAAATAAATTAGAAATGTATATTCGTGGGAGAAAAATATTGCAGAAAGAGAATAAACTGAAGGGAAGTTTTATCTCTTCCAAGTTAAACATAATTTTTTTCTCTGAAAAAACAGCATAACAATATTTAGAGACCATCACCTTCCTGCAGCCAGGTTGTACCTGATAGTAACAAACTGCACCCATTAGACTCAAAATCCAGCAAAGTTCTAAAATCTGCTCTTCAACCTCATTGATAAGTGACTTTCTACTTTGTTAGAACTTATGCATCAGCATTAAGAGTAGACACAAAATTAACTTATATGTCTGGTCATTTAGAAAACAGGTCAAACTTTCTTTTTGTAACCTGCACAGATGAAAAGAACCCGAGATTAAACCAGTAAACCCCAATAAAAAGGGTTGCACATCAATCAGGAACTTATTAATTAAATTATTGAAATGATTATTAATTACTTGTTATTATTAACAGACGCAATGAACTGGCTCCAGATGGTGTGATAGAGTGAAAAAGAGATTAATTTCATACATTCACTTTTGGCAGTCCTGCAGCCCAACCAGACCATCTGTGGCACATTAGGAACGTCCAAAGCTGTACCATACATATTGCAGAGAGGATACAAATTGCTGGACTCTGCTTTCCCAGGGCAGAACCCATCCATCCCTCGCCACGGCGGAATTTTAAACAAAGAACTTTTTACCCCAAGAATTCTGCCCTCTGCTCTGCCTCTGGCACTGCAGAGCTCCTCCAGGGTCTCTGCAGGATTTCATCCGAGGTGTGGGCGACCTCAAGTTCATGCTCACAGCACATTCTCCACTGCTAACAGGAGGAGTTTAAATTTACAAGTTGGGAATCATCCTCACTTTCCTTTTTCCAAGTGGGAACTCCTAATCTCTTGACAGAAAACTGAGAAGGGGATGAATGTCGTCGTCCCTGATGGTTCTTACAATTTTGGTTCATGACAGCATTTAACAATTGGACATTGGTTTTGTTTTCCTTCTGCTTTGGAGTTTTCTGTCATATTTGTCAATGATTTTTTAAAGGCCAACATTTCATCCAGCCAATCCATCTCCATAACTCTCTTCCCCTTTGCTACAAATTTGTGTATATTATACACACAGAGATGAAATTCTGTTTACCTTTACTTAGAGCATTTGAAATGTTAGAAATTTAATTTTAATGGACACACAAACCTGTAAAACAGGATTTGGAACACAGAAATATGCTCAGAAATCTAGATTTCCATAGAATGGGTTCAGGTATGTAATGTGATCATTTTAGGGGAAATTTTAATTGACTGGGTAAAAGACTAATGACATCTGTTTCCAGTGAAATAGTCTGGGTTTTTTTAGTGCAAGTCTGTATTCTAAATTGTCCTAGATAGTTTGTCCTAGATAACATACACAAATCCATCTGCCATGGCCATCAGAGGACATAAAATTGCAACTTGTAAAAACAAGGAGTGAGGAGCTGGATTTCAGTGACCCGAAACGTGCCAGTCACAGACACACAGGGATATTCTTCTGCCCCTCCTCATTGCTCTTTCCATCCAGGAGGAGAGGAAGGAATGGGCTAACAGAGCACATTGTGACTCTGGAATTTATTGCTGTGTTTCTCACGTGATTTTTAGAAATGCTTTCACAGAAATGCCCAAGTGACATTGCTAACTGCTCAGCCTTTCCGAACACATGAAATAAGCCTTACGTCTCTTTTTTTACCATTTCCTTCCAGTGTGGGAATCCAGAGCTTCCCTCTGGCTGCCCTGGCAGGTCTGGGACCCTGGCAGGGGTCAGGAACCCCCCTGGACAGAGCCCCCAGAGACACTGTCTGTGATCTCTGTCCATGGAAAAGAGTTTTCAATCTTACAGGATGAATTACAAGCTCTGAGTGTTTGATATAAGTAATAATTAAGTGTGGCACGGGTTCAAAAGTAAAATTTTAGGATTCTAGATGAGGGGTCCAAAGGGGACAAGATGGAGGAAATTGGGTGTGTCTTGTCCTTTTCCTCCTTCTTCATGCCCTCCATGTTTCACTGTGGTGTTGGCATTTTTCTGTTGGTTCAGGCTGGGGACACACTGTCCAACGTAGGTGACAGATATTGGCACGTTATTGTAAATCCAGCACAGGTAGTTTGTGGTATTTAATGTTTGTAACATCCCACTGAGGGCAGAGCCCCACACGCTGCCCTGCAGGACAGAGCTGCGGCAGGGCAGCAGAACATGTTAGAGATAAACAGAATAAACAACCTTGAAACAGCACAGACAAATTATGGCTTCTGCTTTGGCAGTGGGGCAGAAAGACAGAGACTTTCTACAATCTCGGAATCATCAATACCACAGATTCCGACACTCCAGTCTTTTCTGTGTGGGACAACATTTTCCTGGAGGTCTCCTCAGGCTACACCACAACATTCCTGAACTGAGCCTGGACAACTGCAGGGGTTGAACATTCTAAATCTGTTCTTTTAGAACACCAGCAAAATGGCAAAACATGGATATTGACAAATAACTCTAAACTGGAGAGCGTGTGCCATTAACATTTCTCTGCTGTTTGATAGAAATGACCAGGGGCACATATTGTAGGAAAATAGACCTTTGCATCTTCAGGCACTTTTCCTGTTCTTTCCTAGTTAGCACAAATTGACTTATTCCCTTGGCACATAAAAGGAATATTTTTTGTATAATAAAAAACCTGCTTGCATATTTCATGTGGGGATTTTTTGCGTGTTTATTTTTTGGTGGTTTGGGGTTCTGTTTCATTCCCCCCCCCCTTCCAAAAAAAAAAAAAAAAAAAAAAAGAACAATCTTAAATCAATCATAAATATACCAATGAAGTGCAGGAAAGGGTCCTATTCTCTTCCACTCCTGACTTTGTTGACATGAAGTTTAAGGTTAGGGTTGTTTCAGTGAAGTTAGCCTGAAAGTTATTCTTATCTCCTTTAAAGCACAAAAGAAATGAAGTTGCTCAGGCATTTATTTGATTCCCACATCTAAGGTAGTCTTTTCTTGTGACAGATGGATTCAAACTCTAAACATTCTATTATTCTGAGATGGCCCTTGGTATTGTGCAGCAGGCTGCACTTCCAGCATCTATTACCACAAGATGCCTTTAACAAAATACATCCATCAAGAGAAAAGTGACAGAGCTGCACCAAAGGATTCCCAGGATGAGAATATGAGAGGCATCAGTATTCTAACAATATTTGTTAGGTTCCTTGAAATACTTTTCTCTTCTTAAATATCTGTTTTATATAAGCAGGCTTTGTATTTTCATGGGTACTCCTGCCTCTCTTTGTGAAAGTATGTCCTCTGATCTTACAATTATCTCCCAAGTAGTAGATAATTTATATGATAACTTTACAGACATTCTCTAAACCCTTCTTAAAGTCACAGAATCACAGATTGCTACGTATTTGAAGGCTCCTGAAAGCCCATCTCATTCCAACCCCCTGCCATGGGCAGGGAACACCTTCCACCATCCCAGGCTGATCAGAGCTCCATCCAACCTGGCTTTGGGCACTTCCAGGGATCCAGAGCCACCCACAGCTTTTCTGAACACCTGTGCAGGGCCTCAACACCCTCAAAGGGAAGGAATTTTTTTCCTAAATCTAATCTAAAACTCCCGTTTCTCAGTTTGAAACACGAGCCAATTCAGATACTAAAGGCTATGGATTAAATTTTCTGTTGTGCCTTTGCCACTCGTGGTCTGCAAAGACAGTGGCTGGTGAAGTATTTGTACCCTCAGTTAACCCTGTTTCTCTTGGGAATTTGTGTAGGAGTTGCATGATCTGGCAGTTATATAGCCTGGCAGCTACATTAACAAGTAAATAAGATGCTATACTCATTTTAGTGTAAGAAAAAGCTTTTCACTTCCAAGTATTGAGATGGTAAGAACTGATTTAGAGGAGGAATCAGGATAGTTTGAAAGCCACAAAGTAAAGCAAGGGAAGACTCGAAAGTAACCCATCCTCACTGGATTCCTTGATTTCCCAATGAGTTACCTGTGTCTCTCTGTTTCTGACCAGTTTGATTCCTTGCTTATTTTTATACCTGCATGAGTGTCTTTCCTCAGCCTTCTCCCTCTCAGAAGCCCCAGAAGCATCTCACCTCCCTGATATGCAGCAGAGGAGGGCAAACAACACATGGTGTGACAGCCTGGCACCCAGCACTGCTCTCTTCTAAAGGAGCTTCCCAAACTTCCTGTCTTTGCAAGCGACTGCTCAAAACAGATATAAAAATGCAGAGTAGGGTATGAATATTAAAGGGACATTACCTGGTTGATAACATCATTTATTAAACTGGTGGTTTTGGCAGACAAATTGATGTCAGGTTCAGGGATGGCCTGGGCCAATCTGAAGGATGCTCAGAGGCCAACAGGATCCAGTGAGGCTCAAGCTGTGCTGAGAAAATTGATGCCCAAGCATTCATGTGCACTGTGTGTGCCCAGGAAGAGACAAGGAAGAACTTCAGATAAGGATAATCAACACAGTAGCTCCCAAGAATGTTTTTCCCTTTGCTTCCAAAAGTCATCCTTACAGATAGAGGAGATGGGATACATTAGACAAGTCAGAAAAAGAGGCAGTAACTGGAACTTTGGTTGGGATCTGAGTCTACCAATGTGAAAGCAATGTGAAGGTCTATGCTATACCCAGGCAAGAAGCAAAAATAAGTTTCTGGCTGTTCAGATGCCAGTTCTCAAAGTTACAGTCAAGTCTTTCCCATGTTTTGCCCATCTGTCTAATGGGCTCTCAGCCTAGCCAGCACTGGAATGGAGTCAGTGTCATTATCCCCTTGCTGTAATTGGCATGGCAGGATGGAGCAGCGTGTACAGCCTTCTCCTGGTGGGAGAGAAAGAGGCAAGAGAAACTGAAGCAAGTGAGCCAGATGTCACAGAGACCCTGAGAAGTGTGCTGGGATCCAGAGGAGGAGGGAACAAGCTGTCTGCTTTTGCTGCACAGGAGCTGTTTGTTCCCATTCTCCACTGGCTCTGTTTTTTCCTAAGCACATGATTTGTTCTTCTTGTTGGTTTTGCACTTCTGACCAAAGGTGGGGTATTTTAGGAGCTGTGAGCTTGAAACAGTCCACTGGTGATGATCCTTTCCCTTTTCCTGTGCTAGACACTGATGTTGGCACGAGATTGTGAGGGAACAAGATGACTTAAATGGCAATATAGCAGCATGAAAGAAAGACCAGGATTTAATAAAGAATTCATAATCACTTTGTTTTGACAGTTTCTTCATCTCTCTGGAAAACTTTGTTTGGCTTATGTCTCTAAGAAAGCCAGATCTCACTATAGCTGTAAGAGAAAACAATTCATACTTGGTCTTTAGACCAAAGAAATTGGTCCAAGGAGCAGGAAGGAGATTAATTCAATTTTGTGGTATGTAGTGCAATATGGCCCTGATCCACACTAGTATTTTGAAAAGTTGAGTGCCCATGGTTGAATCAAACCATTTGCTAAGCTGGATGAATCTTTGGGCTGTTTTCTGCTTTGATCTGTGGCAATCACCTGGCTAAACCCACACCTCTCTCAGACCTGCTGCTGGTTTTTACCTTTCTCCCACTCCTCAATGCTGTCCTGGTAGGTCAGACTGTTTCCAGGAGCCCAGGCAGCACTGAGAGATAGGACACCACCACAGCAGACCTGAGCTGGCCATAAAAAACCCAATTAAAACCCCCCAAAAAAAAAAAAAAAAAAAAAAATTGTATTGTAATTTCCTTGATAGTTTTCTATGAAACACTGCTTTAGGGTTCTTCCACTTTCAGATTTCAGTTCTGGTGTGTAACACTGAGAGTTTGTTTGATAGCTCAGCAGAAGTGTAACATCCACAAACACTCAAACAATTCCAGAGTCCTCAGTCCAGAATTCTCAGTATTTCCATCAGCGTTTCTCCAGAATCAAAGGTGAGAGAGAATTAAATAGGTTCCAGATGGAGTGGACTTCAGCTAAAGAGGAAAAGTCAGAAGCTTAACCATATGATAGACCTAGAGGCAACTCCAAAGCTGCCAGGAGCTGCCTTTGGAGTCTGCCAAGGAGACAGATGCTCGTGCCAACAGAGCAGAGATTGGCATCATTTATATCACATCAGCTCTCCTGCTGTCACCGTGCCACAGAGCAGAGCACCAAGGCAGACAGTTAATATTTAGAAAAGAGCAATCACACTGTAAACATTTAGCTCATATATCCAGGAACAGCTTTCATATTCTATTTACCCTTTTGCTTCTAAGAATGAAAGCATACTCCTGTCTTCTTGTGTTCCTATAAAGCTCTTAATGAAAACTTCACGTGCTCCTCAAAGCATAAAATAAAACTAAACCTTTAATTTCTACACCAGTGCAAAACTTTGGGGTAAGCAGTGATTATATAAGTGATATCACTGTGCAAATTAGATCTTCCACTTACAAATGAAGTACTCACAAAATGTGGGAATGTGTTGTGGTTTTTCCCCTCTGTATTTTCACTTTACAAATCCTGAACAAAAGGTGCAAAACTGAAGAGATATAAGCACACAATTGTTACCTAAAAGCTGCTTTTCTTTTAGTGGATTCACACATTGCTCCTAACTTCATGCTCTGCTAGCTGGATCATCCTTCTGTCTGAAAATAAATGATGCTCTGTGTGGAGCATCCAGTCTAACCTTAGGCATCCAGCAGCATACAAGAGTACAGCTGTATTACAGCAAATATTCACATTCCACGCTGAGCCATGGCACTCGAACAAGTGCAAACTCTTGCATGGAATTCTGGACACAAACTGGCTCAAGCAAGCCTTGTTTAGAGATCACTGTGCTGGGACTTCAGGTTTGATTGTGTTGTCTGCTGGAAGCTCAGGTGTCTCCAAATAAAACTAATAATCATCGAAATCCAGCATGAGAACAACAGCTCTAAACAAAGCAGGGTGTAAATGGGTGCAAATCACTGTCCCAGAACAGAGTAAAGCAGTGACTTCAAAGCCAGAGCACTGCAGCTCTGAAATATCTCCATATCAGAAGGATTAACTTTGTTCTTGCACCATAAAGTGTGTTAAAATCCACCTCTCCCTGATTGAGAGCCCGAATAAACATTGGCAATTATTTAGCAGCTGTTTAGGCAGCGTGTTTACATATCCTGGGGACTGTGCCATCCAAATATTGTGATTTCATTAAGGAGCTTTGCCCTCAAGAAGCTCAGGGATTGAGACTCCTGAGGGCCCCAGAGCAATGTGATAATTTTCCTGCTGTGCTACCTGGCTTTCGCAAGGGGTTGATCTCAGGCAACCTTGCAGATGGTTTATGACTGCACAAGTCCTCAGCAACATGGCAAAACAGTATGGTCCTGAGGAAAAAACATAAAATCAAATGTACCACCCCTCTGTCAGACACTGCACAAACAACAACAGCACGGGCTTGTTTATCTGAGCAGTTTCTGATGCATTTCTTTGACTTTTTTTCCCTAAGCAGCAAATACTCATTAAAAATCCTATGTTCTCCATGCATCAGAAAAATCAGCATCTTCACACCAATGTGTTCTTGCTGAATGCTAGCATTCCCTTCACATGCCATGGAAAAAAACCACATTTTCTGCCAATTTCTCCTTCTCTTCCCACACAACTCACTGAACCTAACCTGCTAACTCCCTAAAATCTCTAGCTAAGCATCTGCATCCCTCTTCCCTCATGGCCAAACATTTTGCTCTTAAATCCCTGTACACTCCTGAGAGTCTTTTGATAGCATTTAAAATATGATTTCAGTTCCTCGGGCAGAGCAGCAGAAGCTCTCAGGGTGAGCTGTGCCAGCTGGAGCCCAGATAAGGCCTTGGCTGCCTTCATCCACATTTGGGAAAGGCAAAGGAGGGGTTTCAAGAACTGGCCTCAAGAACTGGTCCTGAGCAAGGTGTGTTTGGGATTAATATTTCTGGGATGAATAGCTCTCCTCATCTGCAAGCAGAGATCTCACTTCAGACCCAATGCACATCTCACTTTATATTAAAATATACACTCAGTCTCAGCACTCAGATTTTTTCCCCTCAAGATACTTGTTAAAGCATGTGCACCATTCTGAATGCAAAAAGTGTTTAAATCAAATCTATATTTTGCAAACACTGTAAATGTATAAAATCTGGTTTTAATTACATATACGTAGCATATTTGAAAAGAATGTAACATTATATCTGCTTAATCCAATCAATTTACATTCAGCTCCCTTAATGTGGCAGAAGTTATAAATGAGGGGATTTAATCTCTCCGGAGTGCACATTTTCATTCTTAACAAATGATACTGTCCTTAAAAACCACAATATTTTCTCCAGCACTAAATATGAAACTAATAGTCCTCTTTGCTAAAATTAACATCTGCTTTCTTCATGAAAGCAAACTAAAAAGCTTATTTGTGTTTCAGGAATTGTGTCTTTCTGCTCTCAATCACACACCAGTGAAAGGAAACATTTGGCTGTTGCTCCATGGAAAACAACTTTCTTTTGTCTCACATCGAATTCTAAATTACATAGCATTTAAAAACTATAAGTAATATTAAAAAAAAAAACCAAACCCAAACATATGAAAAGCAGAGAGGATGCTCTCCATAACACCTTTGGTGTGGAACAGATCACAATGTCATGGAAATAAAAAAAAAAGATACTAAAGAGGTGATTCAGGTACCTCTGTTTCTTTTTTTTTCTGGTTGCAAGGTTAAGAAGACATTAAAAGACTGATTTAAATATAAAACGTATGATTTTTCCCCCTTTCCATCTTACATCAGTTTTCCTGTGGAGCTAATTGCCATATGAGCTTGTGCAAGACCAGCTGGAAATAAAAGTACATGTGCGTTCAAATGGGATAGAAAAATCATAATAGAATGAACTACAAATGGAGAAATTGATATAAACTCCTGCCAAAAGAAGTAAACCATCAGTCACCGACTGCAAGAGATTCCCATAAGAGAATCTTTTGTGCTATACAGTATATTTATTCTGAAATACAAAGAACTGCACGCTGCCAGACAAAGCACTGGAAGAGAGGCACTGCTAGTGGATGATTGTGTTACTTTAAACTGATTTTTGGGGGTGGCAAGTGGAAGAAGAGTCAGAGAAAGTCATTACACCCTTTTTTTTTTCATGTAAAGTCATAAATAATTTTCCTTTAGTCAATAAGTGAAGCACAGTCTTTAAAACACCCCACGTGTCAGTCTGATCTATATTTGACAATATCAAAAGAGGGAACTTAAGAGGTGGGGTTTGCCCAGCTTCATTAATAAACCCTTCATCAGAGCAGCTTTGGTTCAAAGCCAGCAATCCCTGCGCCTTTGCAATGAGCACCTGGGTCACTGCTGGGGCAGGAGAAATGTCTCCAGTGATGTGCCACAGCCTCTCCTCTGTCCCAGTCACCCTGGGGACCCTGGGCAGGGCTGGGTGGCTCCAGGCACTGGTACCCCCCTTGCTCCTGTGCTCATCTCCCTGAGCACTCTGGGCAAACAGGCTCCTGGAAAATTCTGCCTTAATGCCCACAGATAAGCCCCTGAAATCACTCAAATCCAAAAGGCAAACAAGTCCCAAAAAGTGAATTAAACATCATAGCCATTCCTACCTTGCTTCTCCTTCCCATCATTACACAGATAAACAAAAGTAAAAAAAAAAAAAAAAAAAAAAAAAAAATCCTCTGTCTGAAGCAGAGGCATATTTAGAAGACCAAAGACTTTAGAGGAGTATTATATCTATATAATATATATAGATACGTTATAATATATCTTGTATATAGTATATTTGAGTAAGATATTTACTACAACAAAAAACTTCTTGTCTGCCATTACTGATGTGGAAGGTAATTCCAACTGAAGGGTAGTTCTGCTGTTTTACTGAGGAAACTAAGTTCTACACAAGGAACTATAAAGTTTCAGCTGCCAAACTATCTGTACAACAAGATAATTTTTTTAGGAATTCCTAGGAGGGAAAAAAAAAAAAAGAAACTCAGAGTGTCTAATCAAAATATGAAACTCCCAGTAGGAGAGGAAAACTTCAACCTTCCAGATATAAAACATATTACAAAGCATTCACACTTGAGCAATTGATAGGATGGTTTAGAGAGACTGCCATGCAGTCAGCAGAATGGATAACCTTGGGGGAAAAGAAGTATATGAAATTTCTGTCCCTCGAGGTATCCATTTGCTGAGGCTGGAGGAGCAAAGATCCAGAGCTTCACACCATTCAGACTACCAGAAAAAAAAAAAAAAAAGTGATTAGTTCATATAAAGAAAAGTTTGCAGTTTGCATTACCTTATGCATTTTCAAATGGAAAAAAAAAATCTCATTTTTAATGATAGAAAATACAAAGTTATTTTAATCTAGGTGTTTCTGCACTCTGTCAGAAATCGTGCCTGATATTTCTATTTGTAAAGTACAGCATGGTTTTCAACAGATATTGGCAATTCTTTAGGGCCCAATCCAAAGACAAAAGCTTTTCTGTTGCCTCCACAGGTTTTGTATTAGGCCTTTAGTAAACTGAAATGAAACCAAGTCCCAGAGCACTCACACACGTTGGCATTTATCAAACAGCCAAGGAAAACTGCAGCAGCAATCACAGTCCCAGGCTTTCTGTCATTTCCAGAGAAATAAGTTCCAAGTGGAATGCAGGATCAAATCCAAACACTCGTTGTACAATGGAGGGAAGAAATATGACACAGCACTGGGCATGCTATGAGCTATAGGAATATGAGCTGTGGGCAGACAGGGAAAATATGCAGCTCTCATCCTATATAAAACCCCCAAATGAACCAAAATACTTTCTGATGTCAGATCCTGGCAGCTGGACAACTGAAGTAGAGGTTTTTTTTAATCTCAAGGTCAGCCAATACACTTAAAAATTTAGATAAAATTCCCTTTTGCCAAAAAAAAAAAGTAAAATTCTGCTTATTGGAGATATTTTCCTGCCATGCTGATGCACAGACTATTTCCACTCCTACTCCTGTAGGATTCCTGTCACCCACCTTTCATAGATGAAAGCAATGTAGGACTTTAAGAACAGATGCAAACCACAAGCAGATCCCTGTGGGAAAACCTGAACACTTGAACAAAGAAATATGCAGAGAAATGCAAATTTTCTCCATTTGAAGACAAAATTAGGATTTAGGAATGAAGACCAAGTGCTGCTCAATCAGGATTCCTAAACTTGCATTAGGAGTTAAAACTTTTGAAAATAATCCCGTTTCAACTTTTAATTAGGGATGGTTCCACTGCTCACCTGCCTTTGAAACTCATTAGATAAAATATTTAATACTGCCCAAAGACAGAAAATGAAAGATTATTGATATTACACCTAACTGGTACAGAAAATGTTATACACATTCCCCCAACACCTGTCTGTATAGGAGTCAAAGCACTGATGTTGTAATTAATATTATTAGAAAGTATATAACAGAATAGTAAATACCTGCCCTAAAACAAAGATTTTGCTGATTTTGGTTTTCAACCCTTTTTAAATTGTATTTGCTTAAAAGCATCAGCAATTTGGATTCTCACAACAGAAAAAATCTTTTCATCTAGAAGAGTTTTAAAAAGCTGATAGAAACCTCCTAATAGTTTTTGTCTGCTCATATCTTCATTATTACTCTAATAAAATATTTAACCAGAGAAATTCAATAATTCCAGCTAGCACTCACCCTAGAGAAATCACTGGAAACAAATACCACTGCATTTCAGTATGCAGTATTTGTAAGATCAATTAAGATTAAAATTTACGATGAAATGCTACCAGCTAATTTTTTTCTCCCCGCTCACTATGATTTCTCCATTATGATTAAAGTCCCTTTGCCATCCTTTAAAGCTGAAGCTATTCTCTGGCTCTGAGTTTATGAATCCCAAATAATGAAATCTTGTGTCTCCTTGTTTTAAAGGCTGCTTGATCTCTGAGGATTGGGAAGGAAAATCGCCTTTCAGGAGCCAGGGAAAGGGCCAGATCAGATGTGGACAATGCAGGAGGGCAGGGCAGCATCCACGGGGCTCTCCAGATAAATTCTGAGCACCAGGAGAGTTTTCATTTGATTGGAAAGCCAGCGGTTCAGAGGCTTCCCTTGCTCCTGGAATTGCATTAATAAGACTGAAATCAGAAGAGGTTTTCTGTACAAAACACGTTCTGGTTTGGCCAGGAGAGAACAACCTCCATCAGAGTCCTCCATGCTCCTCCCAAGCCAAGGAATTCACCTTGCTGTAGGAATAAACTGGCCCTGAAAGGCCATGGCATGGCAGAAAGGAAGGTTTGAGTCTGCTAAAATATGATGGAAATGTGCTCAGGTTTAAGCTCTGGTTCTACAGTGAGGTGCTTGTTTCCCTCAGCTGTTTGCAACGTGGGCAAATGTCAATTTATTTTAGAATTAATGAGTTTTAAACAACTGATCAAATGCATTGTTCAATTCTGTCTTCCCTATTTTGACACTTGAGTGTCACAAGAGCACAAGAGACATCAGTGGAATTTGGGACACACAGATTCCCTGGAAATGAGGGTGTTTGAGGGAGCTGAGGGGACCTTGGCATTAGTGTTTATCCTGATCCCATCTGTGTGTGGCTATTTTTGAGAGTTCTGATGTCCAAGCTGCAGGTAAGGACCTTGCTGGGCATTGCTGATGGTGTTTTACAGCTGCTCACGAGGGCAGAGAGCTGATCTCCCACATCTTAACAACTCCTAATTTCCAGAATGAACATTCCATTTACTAGATAACACTTTCATGCTTTCATTTTTAAGCTGAATATCCTGGTTTTACCACACAGCTTACTATCCATCCATACAGATGTCCCAGGAGCAGAGACAGCAACAAACAATATTTGCATTTGGGGCATTTTTTGAGATTATAGGAGTAAGAATGCAGTACCCTATTTCAAACAAAGAGTTTAAGTGTGATTAAGTGGCAAATTAATGAATGTAGCAGCATCCAGGTGATGTATTGAGTTAAAATTCAGCCCTTTTAGAGATCATGTTTGAAAAATTAATTCTCTGCTACCTCTAGCTGACTGAGTTTATACTTCTGCTTTGGTTTATGCTTTAGATTCAGATGAGGTGTATCAAATACGATTCATCTTTTTCTAAAATCCAATCATTTTTGTGTAGAAACAAATCCAATTTGTTTATTAATCTCTCAAATATGTCAAATGGATTTTTAATTGAGAAGTAATTGCATTTTGCCTTATATAGTCTTTGTTGATTTCATAAGCTTATCAACAATCCTGCGGTGATTTCTCACCTGATAAAGAAATAACGTTATCTTATTAATCACATTGTGTAATAACAAATCTCCTATTTAGAGGTACAATAATTAGATTTAGAAAATGCTAGGAAAACAAGAAAATTATTCCCCAAGGTAGAGGGATTGTGGGTTCTACTTGAAAGGAAGACACGCAGTTTGCAAAGTTGATTAATTAGTTTTAAGAGGATCTCAAAAAGCTCAGTTCTTTGAAGTCTGCAATCAGTTTGGAAAAGAAAATATATCTGTGCTACAAAGATACCTTGTACCAACTTTCAAAATATTATCTGTGGCAAAACACAGCATTTGCTTTGCTATATGAAAAACCTGTTTTCACTTTTGGAGACACAGTATGATAAATTTTGGCAAGCTGAGTGAGTTCCTGTCTCTGATGCGTTTGGCAAGGCAGAAATGCTAAATAAGAAGCTTGCCTTGAATTCACATCCCCCCTCCATGGTTTCAGCTGCAGCAGCTGAGAGGAAAGGGGATGCTGGTTCAAGTGAGAAGTCTTTTTGGGCAGGAGTCTGTAATGAATCACACTTAAAATACATGGTCACTCTCCACCACGTGCATATTTTCATCATTCCTATTAGACAGCCAAAAAATTTAAAAAATCTCTATAGAGCTCATTTTGGGACCTGTGGCAGAGATGAATAGAGAGCTGAAATGAGTGATTTGAAGCTGACAACCTCAGCAAACTGTGCTTCAGAGCAACTGTGGCAACACAGCTGTGGCATCACGCTGAAAATATCCCCCCTCGGAACATATGTACAAACCTCGAGGAGGAACCGTGTCCTGGGGGGAAAAGACAGGAAAAGAACACTGAATTCTGACAGGCTATCTGAAAAGTCTTTTCACTGCAGAAGATCAAGAATCCTCCTCTGAAAAAGCAAAAAATAGAGCCACGCACAGAGTAGTTGCTGATTTCACAAAGCTGCTTTGAACTTCTGCTTCCCCTTTCTAAGGGCAGAAATAATTTGAATAAACAAATTTTTCTGCCTGAATAAATCGAATAAGGTACTAAATGTACATGAAGAAGCATTTCAAAGTTTCACATAAGTATCTGGAAGAGCAATAGAACATTATGGATCAATAGTTTTCTATCATTTGCCTATTGGAAAAGGTCTCTGAAAAAGGACTCATTTTGCCCAGCAGCTGGCCTGTGAGTTGAGCTATTCAGCAGCAACCACATGAAAAATAAATGAGATTGCAGCTTATTTTTACTCTTTAATAACTTTTCAATGATCTACCCTTCTCCCTAATATGTCATATAATTAATTGCAGAGTAATAAGCAGCAGCCTGAATTCCTTAGACTATTATTAATTACATTATTCTCTGCTGCTGTTTAGAAATCTGCCTTGTCTCACTTCCAAAATTCTCCAAACTTTTTTTTACTTATTCAACTCCTTCAGTGCAAGGCCCACCAGCCCAAGCTGCTCCTCCCCATGAAGCAGGACCCTGCTCTCAGGGGATGCAGCAGGGCTGGACCATTTCTGCACTGTGCCTCTGGAATCTCACAGCCTGCAAAAGTTCCCTGTCCTCGGGATTAACCCTCCTCAGCAGGAATTCCACAGGTCTCCCTCATACACCACAGAATGCCCACTAGTGAAAACAATTTTCATCACCTGCCAAATGCCAATCGGTAGAAAACAGAGAATTCAATTTTTACAAGTGCTGAACTCAGCCCAGCCCTCCATCGCCACGCTGCATTTGGTGCTTCATTTTTACATTCATGAACCTCTAGAACTAATTATTTCATCCAAGAGCTCATCATGTTTTTGCACAATACATTTCTGACTGTTTAATCCTGACCATAATCTTTCAACCTCTTCCATTTCAAGGGCAAACTCCTTAACGGGATCATAGAACTGTTCATAGTTGTAATGTTAATTAATTCAATATACTGGCAAACCCACATGGAAAGCAAAATTCTTCTTTTCAATAAAACTTGTGAGTCTGTAGCTCACCACTGAGTGGAGGCCAAGCCGGCCACGAAACTCCTTCTGACCTCTCTGCCATGCCTAGAAGGATTCTCCCAAGGCAGAAAAAAATGTTGCCATTAACACTCCCAGGCAGATATCCATGGATTTGTGACTCTCCATAAATATTCTATACTAAAAACCCTCACAAAATTTCTTCTTTGTCCTCTAAAATTTACTTTTTCTTTGAAATAAAGGTAGATTTGTCATTATAGAACATCTTGCTCTTACCCTCAAGTCACTCCTTAGTCTAAAGGAAACTATTACAAATCTGTGAAATTAAAAATATGCAAGTTTGTTTTACTATTTTGCAGGAAAATCTGAAGAGTCATAGGTATAATTTTTTCTGCTATCTGCACTCTTATATGATTATTTCAGGTGATTGTGAAAACAGGAAAAATAATTTTTATAGAAATTCTTCAAAAGAACAAATTTGCTTGTTATGCATTAAAACTTCTCTGTATTTAAAGTCCTAATGCATCAATTCTCTAAACAACCTGACCTTTAATAAAACTTTTCCTCTCCTTTTCCACACAGTTTTAATGAAAATCATCTTTTCACTACTCATCACCGAGAGGGTTTACCTGTGAAATACTTCTTCCATTTCTTCCTGATTATTTCACGATCCCTAAAAAGAAGTATTCATGCAACATTATTTCAGTTAATGTAATCTGCAAGTTCCTGCTATATTTCATTCCACCAAGTAAACATTCGTTGAGTTTCTCTCTCGTGTCACACGCTCCAGCAGCTGTGTCCTTGATGAAGCTGGGTAGAAATTACTTATGATATGTTAGCATTCATCATATCTGCTAATTTTAAACTTTCCCTTCTCCATTTGAACAACTCTGCATTCAGCTCTTGCTGATACCCATTTCTTGGCAAATGCAGTAGTCCCTGGCTGTGGGAATTATACCAATTTATCCTCGGGGTGCACCAGCACTGCAAACTGGAGGAGTGGCTCCAAGCAGACAGAGGTGACTGTGAGAGCTGTAATAAAGGCTCTAATTTCTGGAAAATTTATCAATTCCCGTTGCTTTTAGTCAAAGACTAAATAAACGTATTTATTTAAACACAGAGTCTTAATAAACGTATTTTTAATAAACTTATTTTTCTAAACTTAGGAAGAATAAAAGCCAGCTCTCAGGTTCTCAATATGCACAGCTGATGCTGGTGCACCTTGTGTTCAACAGCAAAGTTTGTACTTTAAATATTCTTCTGAGTAACCTCCCACCCTCTCTGCTTTAATCACAGCTCTCAGCTGAAATTACTGAACCTCAGATTTGAGGTGCTGCCTGCAAACAGGAGAGCATCATCCCCCCAGGGCTGGAGCTCTCCTGTGAGCTGACACCTGCTTTAATAATAAATGGAGAACATTTCTTCTTTCCTAAATGTTTAATATGGACCGACTGCTCAAAGGTGCTGCCTCATAAAACCATTTGCTTTCACATATTTCAGTGTTTAAAAAAATACTTATTTTAATATTTGAGGAAGGATGTAATGAAAATTCCTGTGCTTGGCCACAGATTCACCTGCAAAAATTCATCAAAGTGTTGAAGGCTCCAAATTCATTTATTTTACCAGCATGGCATAGGGTAGGAAGGTTTGCTTGTATGGATGGGGAGATTTCCCCATATTCAATGAAAAGACAGAAATTCTGGAGATACAAGTTATTATTTTCTAAACCTGCAGCAGGTTGGATTCTGGTGAAGTTGTTTGGGGTCAGTGACAATGGATCCAGCTGTGGCTCGGGCTCTCAGCAGAGTCACGAGTTTGAGTCAGACAGGGAAGTAAAAAGTGAGTATGTAGAATAGGACAGTCTCTCTATAAATAGCATATTAATATAATATAGTATAGTTTTAATAAAGCTATCCTTCAGCCTTCTCATCTGGAGCCAGATTTCATCATTTCTTCCCTGAGCTGAGGTTTGCTGCATTTTTATATAGTGGACAGCACATTACAGATTGAGTTACCCAATTATTCATGGAGGGCTAATTAAAACCGAGATTCCTGTTTAATTCTTGGTCTCCAATGGCAATAGATGAAGACAACTCTGTTTCTCCAGGAGCTGACAGGACAAGCTCTGACTCTTTGGCAGCACTGAAAGCTGTCACAGACCCCGTGTTTTCCATTTTCTTTCCAAATTATGCTGGAAGAAGCACTTCTGCAATGCCTTGGGAACAAATAAAATAAAAGTAGTGAACATCTGCTGATATTGATTGTGAGAATCTGAAACTTTATGAAACCATAGATGGGATGCATTTGACAAGCATTTTTCTGGAACATTTTCAGACTTAAGCAAACAACATCTGTTAATATTGATTTTTGGGTTACACTGAAACTTTCAGAAGAATCACAATCAGTGGGTGATTGGAAAGTGTTGTGATATACCTTAGAAGATCAAATAGAAAACAAAGGTTTAAAGGATATGTTTCCCTTTAGCTTTATTAATAATCTATGATCCCTACCCTTTAAAAGAAAATAAAAAGAATAAAGGTAAGGAAAAAAAGCCCATTTGCTTTATTTCACACACTGAAAGATCAGAGAAGAAAATTAACATTTATGAAAGTTGGTGAGAATGTCTGAGGTAAAATGTTTCAGTTCTACAGTTGACACAAACATTTCCAAAGCTACATTATAATAAAAAATAACTGAATAAGTCCATAGAAAAAAATCAGATTGAGAAGTCTGTTTAGGAAAAAAAAGGTTCCAAAAAAACCCCAAAAAACAAACCAACAAAAAAAAACTACTCAAATATTTCCATGATACTCTACAGCTTAGCTTTTGAATCAATAATGGAACAAAATACCACATTCACAAACTGGAGCAGGAAGATTTAAAATTCCCTTTGCTGGTGAACATTCCAGATGGGGCTTGTGAATGTCAAAGGTGTTTTTGTGTTTGAACTTTATCATTTTCCTATTCAAGGGACATTTTCCTTTAAAAGAAGACTTTTGGAGACATAATCAATTTACCCAACATTCTTTGATTTGGTAATCAATCCATTACAATTAAATTGCACACTGAAATATCAACATAATTTTTTTCTTAGTAAACTCCCATTCTCCTGAAGCTACTGGGCAGTGAAATATGTTGCATTTTATGCAATATTGGTAATATATTAAACACTATGGCACAGATATATATTGGGAAGCAGATCAACTCTGTACAATTAATAAAAAAGAACATAGGTTTTAAGAAGCTCTTTTGCATCTGGACTTGCCAGGTATTAAACAGAATTAAATTTCCTTCCAGTGACAAAAACAAGCATCCCATGGAACAATGGATTCCTCTGCCTACCTCCTCCACCCCTTCCAGTCCCAGATTAGCAGACAAAGATATTAATGAATCAGCAGCAGCCAGAGGTCACACAAGTCACATCTGCTTTCAGGCTTTGGCAAAAGGAACCTGAACACCTGTCCGAAAAATAAGCCATTTATTCACAGAAAATATTTCAGGGGACATAGCAGTCTATTTTATAAATGTCCTCTTTCAGATTTAGGCTGCTTCTCTGTCCTACAGAAATTCTGTTCGTACTTGAGGGATTTCTTGAAGTCAAATCCCAAGCATATGGAGGGAGCAGTCGGTTCTATTTATCTTTCACACCATGCGAGGCACCACCAGCCAGTCCAGGGCCTTGCTGGTGAATCTGAGCAAGACATGGGCAAGGCTGGGAGTCAGAAAGAATCACTGACAGCCCCATGTGCTTCCTTCAGTGGAGAACATCTGTTTGTGAACCACCAACCTACCAGGAAAAAGTGTGGGATTTCTCATTGCTGATTTTTTCTGTGATTCTTGGACTACTCTGTGTGTATACACACATATATATATAGATAGATATACAGATATATAGAGATATAGATATAAAGATATATACATATGAGCAGACACTCTGTGTATTCAAATATCTCCATCTTGTCACCATCAGACTTCTCCAAGTCCTGATCACTTTATTACATCTAATTCATTGTTTAGAACATAATTATCCCCAGACAGGACCTAATGTAAAACAAGATTCATTAACCCTTAGTGTGTTACCAAAGAGGCTCATCTCAGATGTTACAGACAATTATAGGAGGGAAGAAAATTGAAATTTGTATTTTATGGGGAAACCTTCATTGCATCCCCTAAAGACATTTTGAAGAATTAATTTGTGTCAAAAATTCAGAACTGAGGTCCTGCATGGAATGCTGGAAGATTCTGAGGAAACAGAGGCACGGAGCATGCAGGAGACATAAAAAGAAATGGCAGCTCCTAAATATTTGTGGAAATGCTTCCATGGTGCACAGTTCAGAGCAGCCCTGGCCACAGCCCAGGCTGAAGGTCTGAATCAGAGTCAGCACAGCACTCACCACCCTTCTGCTCTCCTAACAGCCATCAGCCTGGAACCAAACAGAATTCCTCTTTCATAAGCCTAACTTTACAGTGCAACTCCTGCACGAGTGCTTTGGAGTTGTGATGAAAACCACAGACATACAAAAATAAAAAGTAAAAAAAAAGGCAAATTCCCTCACAACAGCATTGTCACCCCCCTGGCTAAAGCACAATGTACTGCAATGCCCTCTAAATATTCGATATTTAATATAATATACTATTAAATATAATATAATATTTAATATAATATTTAATATCACTTAATGTTTTATTTTTTTATATATATGCACTCATATTTATATAAACTTCTATCTGTACAAACCCACATAAATGTACAACCCTTTAAATATATGCACACATTTTCAGACAAGAAGAACATACCATGCTGTGCAACAAAAGTAAAATTGGAAAATCAAGAGGTGACACTTTGTGCCTTCCCTCTCATCCTTGGCTCCAAGCAGAGTGACCTATTGCTCCACAGCATAAAAATTGAAAGATACAACCACGGAAAACAAAAGCATTCCCTGTCTGATCTTCTGCTTCTAACACATGGGATTCATGCATTTTAAAAAGCAGAATTAATACAAATCAGTGTGTTAGAACTGGGGCTGCCTTTTTAAGCTCAAGTTGGTGTGATTCAAAGCTGACCTCCAGAATTTCCCATTCTGCATTTCCACTGTGGATCTTCTCTCAAGGAAAGGACATTTCTCCTCAGCAGAAAACTGAATCACACTGAAACCAAGAAGAATGCTTCTTTACTTAAACTGCTGCAAGATTCTTAATTACATTTGTTTAGCCTTTTATGGAAATGAATGGAATAATATAGCCTAAAAAAATGGGACTTCAAACTGTTTTGTGCACTTTGCATTAAAGGGCTTCCTCTTTGGCTCAAGAACAGTGGGAAGCTTTATTTTATAAGGCTTCTTAGAGAGTAATTAAAATACTTCTTGTCTCTGCTTTTATCTTTCCTAACTGCTCAAAGTGATTAAATAAAGTCACTGAGTAGTTGGTATAAACCTTTTTAACATTCAGCCATGCGCCTTTTCCAAAAGCCATGCACAAACTCTTTTTTTCCTCAGATAGACCTAAAAGCTCTTCAGAGCAATGTGCTTTGGGGGTTTTCCCCCCTAAAATTATTATTACAAAATGCACTAAGTTACATAACCATTCCTTCTGAGCTCTCCACATTTAGACATATTTAAAAAGCATTAGCAATCATTAATTATAGCTAATTTCATATAACAGCATGTAAAAAAACCTGCCCTCAAACTTGTACAAAATTGGCCTGTCCCTGAAAAGTAGTTATGTTTTTTGACACCAAGAGTGTGCAATTGAATTTGTCTCATAATATTTTAATGTTTTGTCTTATTTTCTTTTAATGAAGAAACACATAGCATCAGGCTGCCATTTATTTACTGAGTACCCAAGCACCAGAGTAAAATTAATGCGGTAAGAAGGAAAGAATTATCTTGTTTGAGGAGGGAAGTCAGCTGTAATTCCTACTGTCCAATAAGGATTAATTATGGGATTTCCATTTTACTTAAAAAACCCTCAAAACTCTGAATCTTCTGGCCTTGACAAAGTGGGAATCTTCATTCAAATCACTTTTCTAGAAGTGCTTAATAACTGCTGAGGTTGAAACATTTAATGATGTGGTCACCAATATTAGTTAGGGGATAAACTAAAGGGAAAATATCAAAAAGGTCAGAAAAGGTCAAGAAACTCCTTTGACTGTTGTGGAATGAAAAAGTCCTGCTTTATTTTATAATACGTTTGTTTTAGATGAATTTATTAGATTATATACTACAATCAAAGAGAAGATAAAGCATTATCTAAATTACTGCTGCTGCCATCTTTTCATCAAAGATTTTTGCTTGCTCACCTGAAACTTCAGCCTTTCAGTCAGGGAATATTTGAATTGGTGAGTTTGTCCTGGCATGAAGACAAATGCTGGGAGCTCAGTCCTTGCCCAGACAGAGCCCTGGTCCTTTGCACAGCTCTGCCCAAAAGTCAAGCAGGAGAAATGCAAGTGGCATTTAGATTCCTGCTGAGGGCACTGTGTTATCTGTCACCCAGATTAATGCACCTGCATGAGGCATTGTGCAGTGGCACCTGAGATTTATAGAGTGTGCTTAATGAAGATATACTCTGGCTTTAAATGCTCCTGAACACTTCTTCCCCTGCTTCTCTCTCTGCTTTCCCAACAAGTACAGTTTGGCAATTATTTAAAACTGACACATCTTTCTGGGAAAAAAAAATTAAAAATGAAATAAATAGAAATAACAAGAAAAAGTAGAAATAAAAATAAAAAATAAAAATGAAAAAGAAAAAGAAAAAGAAAAAGAAAAAGAAAAAGAAAAAGAAAAAGAAAAAGAAAAAGAAAAAGAAAAAGAAAAAGAAAAAGAAAAAGAAAAAGAAAAAGAAAAAGAAAAAGAAAAAGAAAAAGAAAAAGAAAAAGAAAAAGAAAAAGAAAAAGAAAAAGAAAAAGAAAAAGAAAAAGTTATTGGTGTTTTTCACAAAAGTGTCTGGGTGTTTCATGGACCCCAAAAACATGGAATGGTTTGGACCTTGAGCTCAGCATTCATGGAAAGGGTAAAGGTATCAAGAGTCTCTTTGTGGGACGTGCTCTGCCTGAGAATGCCTCAGGATCTCAAGGTGTTAAATAATAAAACACTGCTCATTAATATCCCTGGATAAATGTGCAAAATAATTCTCATCAAATGGAAAAAAAATCCCACTCAAAAGAATTGCAATCCGTTACTTCACCTTCACTGTAATTTCAGGCATGTGCCACCTTATACATTCTTATTTCCAAGTTATATAGCATGAAGAAATAAAATCTTTTTAAAAACCCATAAAAATCAACAGAGAAATGTGTTAAGCCACTGATGTGTCTCTATTGCAACTGTGGAAGGAAGTGTTTTTATACAGAAACTTTGGAAAAGTACAGTAAGAATGAACTCCATAAAAGAATAACTAAATAAAAGAATAATACTTTGCTATTCTGTAACTTCTGCAGAATATAAGTTCTCAGAATGCTTTATGAACACTATTTGTGTCTTACAATATCTTTGATTTCTCTCCTTTTCATTCTGAATAAGAAATAAAGAGGTCAAACATTATTGTCCAGAGGTTTACATTTAGGTACTCCCTAAATGACTTGGGTTTTTAAAAAGTTAAACTACAGAGGGGTGCTGAACACAGATCTAGGCAATTCAACTTAATTTTACCTGATTCCAACAGTTTTCAATTCATTAAACCATATGTTTTAAACAGCTCATTGTGTTCTCTTAGTTGTTCTCAATGCTCCCATTCATCTCTCTAAATACAGATTTCCTTCCACAACTCAAAATGTCTTTGTTCAACATTTCACCAAAGTGTGATTTTGACAAAACCAAAGAAACTGATTCCATCAAATATTTTTCTAATCATGTCAGGCTTGTGCTATTGCATGTTTCTTCCACAACTGCACATCCATTTCCAATGATGCATTACCCAGGTGAAACCATTCCTCCTAAATCATTTTCTGAATAAAACACCCATATCTAGGAAGATTTGGGGTTGAAACTCCTTTTGAGTATATTTGGCATTTAATTCTATAATGTGGCAAGTTTATTATCCTATCCAAACCCTTTCAGCCCCATCACCACGTGAGTGTATTTTGCAAACCGAGGCATCAGATCAACTTCCAATCGATTCTTTTATCCTTTCTCTCCTCCCGATTTTCCTTGACTGCTGAACTTGGATTTTTTTTTTTTTTTTTGTTGGTAAGTAAGCGTTTGCAAAGGACAAATCACTTAGGAAATGTAAAGAGATGATAAACAAGGGGCAGTGTCAATTCTAACAAAAACAGAGGGGGATGCAATCAATCAAACACAGAGCAGCTCCAACAAAAGCTCCTGTCGTACCTGGGTGACACGTGAAGAACATTTTATCAGCTATCAAAAAGTTGTTTAGTATTTGAACCCTGTATTTCTTTTTTATTTTATCACAATAAAACTTTCCAGGCTGCTTTTCCTCTTCTTTTCTAAGTGATGAGCACATAATTAATATCTTTCAAGGCACTTGGGAAACAACTACCCTTGCAGACAACAGCAAATTGTGCCCTTTCCAACCTAGAATCTACTAAAAGCCTTTCCTGTTGCTTTTGTGGTTTAAGGGAGTTATGGTCCTTTCTATAAAGAAGAATGAAAATTAATGTTCTTATTAAATTATATTGAACTTGCGTGATAAAAGATTTATTTTATTCGGTGTTATGAAAATGAAAAAAATTTGTTAAGTGTAGCATATCTGAAAAACAGCTTTGACAGATTTTAAATTTGTTTTTAGATAATTTACATAGAATCCTATTTACCTTTCACTTGTTAATCTTCCTCTTTTTAATGAAGTCACTACCTTCAAATATCAGGAAGATTTTTATCAAAATCTATAGAAATTGTGAAAAGAATAAAGGCTGATGTATTTCTGAGTGTGATATCAATCAGCAAGAATTTCTTATTTATTTTCTGAAATTTAGAATGAAATTTACCTGTGTATCATCTGGCTAATTTTTGTTTCATTTACTAATCACAACATTATATTCTAGAATCTGACATATTTGATATTTAATGTAGATTAAAAAATTGATTATTTACTTTACATCATTTACTTTACTTGACTGGATTGGGAAATTCTGTTGGTCAAATCATTTATTATCTACCAAACCCAGCAATTAACAGGAGTAATTATTCCCTGCTGAATGCTTTAAGAAGGAGGGTAATATGGAGCTGGTATCCCCTATTTCAAATATTGATCCACTCACTGAGCCTATCTAAAGGTAAATAGTTATGCAGAACCTATAAGCATAATCTATATATCAGCTGTAATTCCTCCAGAAAATGCAATATATATATTCCCTTGCAAAAAATACAAGAACACAATCAGACATAAAATTCAAGGTCCTGTGTCATTGATGCAAAGCAATGAGACTTTACAGAAAACAAACCTGAGGAATTATCAAAACTGCTCTTTATATTTTCCTGCAGGGTATTTCATGTCAGCCATGAGTTCTTATTAAAAAATCACTTCTAAAATTATTATATTTGAGCATTCACTTATAATTTATCATCTTGTTCATGGAGATGCATGATTAATGAAAGGAAAATGAAAGGTAATTGAAAAGTACTAATAAAATTTTATATATTGGATATGTTATTTTTAATTTTCCAAAGGATCATCAGAAAGCCCCTTATCACTTAAATGGAGTCTCTTTAAATGACCACAAGATGAATATTATGGGCTTCAACCTCTATCAGAGATTTCAAAAGGAGCAGGGCTGTACATATATACAAGTCCTGTCAAGTATCTTTTTCTGCTGCTGTCATTTGCCAAAGAGAGCTTTTTATTTAATTTCAGTCCTTCCCTCAATGCAAGATTAAAACCCAAAACCCCTTTTTATGTGAACTGCAGTACCTGGCTCATTTAGCATGAAAAACCAAAAGGATTTGGAAGCAGCTCTGTTGATCCTTTGAAGCAAATTAACTTTTTTATTAGTGTCCTTTTTTTACCAGTTAATTTTACTCAGACAATTCAATCCTGCCTCTTATTCCTGTGGAAGTCTGCGTGCAGAAGTGGAAGGAGATGCATGAAAACATGAAAAAGGATTGTACCAAATCTTGTACCAAATATCATTTCCAACCAGAGCATCCCTGAGTGGCTGAAAGAAGCCTTTGGAGACACTACAAAAATAACACTCCTGTGTTTTTAATTTCTCAACAGAGCTCCCTTCAGGAATCCATAAACCTCCACAGGACACAAGTGATGGCTGAGGAGAACAAGCAGAGATGAACAGCTGGATTGCTGATTTCAAAGCTGGCTCCAGAGGATGCTCTGGGACAGAGGGAAGAGATCCAGAACAAAATGTGATACAGAGAAAGAATCCAGAGCAAAGTATGTCACAGGGAAAAGGTCCAGAACAAAGTGTGACACAGGGAAAGGGATCCAGAGCAAAGTGTGTCACAGGGAAAGGATCCAGAACAGAGTGTGTCACAGGGAAATGGTCCAGAACAGAGTGTGACACAGGGAAAGGGATCCAGAGCAAAGTGTGTCACAGGGAAATGGTCCAGAACAGAGTGTGCCACAGGGAAAGCATCCAGAACAAAGTGTGCCACAGGGAAAGGGTCCAGAACAAAGTGTGCCAAAGGGAAAGGATCCAGAACAAAGTGGTTCAACTGCAAAATACACATCAAAGCCAGTCCTGGCTCCAAAGGGAATTGTTTCATCAGCAGCTTCAAGGACAATGACCATTTGCATTCTGAGCCATCCACTGAGCTATCTGTGCTCCATCAAAGCCTTGGGATCTGAATGGTCTGGGATTATCTGTTATCAGTAATTACGTGTTAATGCTCCAGTCTGAGTCAGAAATGCTCCTGTTTGCTCACAGGAACCACTTCCCTTAATCTGTGTTGTTCAGAGATCTTCTGTAAATGCCACACCAATGACTTTGGTGGACAGGCACAGCTCTGGTGTAGGAGGAAATCTGTTCTAATTAGGGCTACAGGATGGATCAGTGCCTGTTCTCCCCTTTCTTTATATACACATTCTATAATTATACAGATGCTGGGTAAGAATAGCTCAGCGAGCATTGATAAATCCTTCCGTTTATTCCAGCTGAATTATTTCCATTTCAGTTTTAGCATCACCACGTGTGAAGCCTCAATAGCTGAAAAAACTTTCTTCTGAAACCTTATTTGTCCCATGGTTCTTCTAAAATCTGAGGTCGATCTTTAGAATTAGCTTCATATTTACAGGGCTTGAAATGTGCTTTTGTGACTCGTGCAATCAAGATGCAATTTCACACAAGCTACTGCAAACTAATAATGAGACTCTCAGTGATGTGAAGATTCAACTGTCAGTTCAAAGCTTTCATTTCCGAGCTATTCCATTCATTAGGAAAAAAGAGCACATTTGGAACAATGTTTGTAAGCTGAATGATAAAGTATCCTGAGGGATCTGAGCAAAAGCAGTTAACCAAGAACCCATCTACAGAAGAACTTGTGTCGTTTGCCAAGAAGGCACAGCAATGCTGATCTCTAATATACTTTTACTTCCTCAATTAACATCACACAGCTCAACACAGCTTATTATCATTAGATTTCAATGAACTTTGCAATGTCTACTGTCATCAGCCATCAAAAACACAACCCTAATTGTTCATTAGTAGTGGCAGTTATGTTTATGTGGTGCCTTGGCAGTGGAGTTTTTTCCCACATAGTACTTGTGGCTACATTCATCCCTCTTAATGACACCAGGCAATAAAACACGGTCCTGCATATTGTTAAAATAATCCAGGGAATGCTTCTGACCTAAGACCATTTGCATTATCACAAATAATTCTGAGGAGCTGGAGTTTTCCAGTGAAAACTCCCCAAAGGCCATTCATGTGCAGCCACCCTGTCTGGGCAGGCAGGGCTCAGTCACAAACTCACAGAAAAAATGAGGTTGGAAAAGATCTCTGTGACCATCAAGTCCAACCTGTGCAGAGGGCTGAACTGTGAAAACCTCAGCATCTGGAATGAAAAGTTAAGAGTTTCTTTAACATTAGCCTGATATTAGTTATTTTAAAACTGAAACAGTCTTTTGTCCTTTTATACAGAAATTGTTCTTCCTATATAAAAAATTGTTCTGTGAAGGTTTCGTTTTTGGTTAAAGGGTAATTTGGTCACTACTGTTAATCAGGTCTACACTATTTTTCTCTTCTAAATGAAAAGTTAGACAAAAATGAGTTATCAAAAAATGATGTTTCAAGAATACTTCCTGAAGAAATTATTCTAGAACCTTGCTTTGTTTTGTTGTTTTTTTTTTTTTCCAGGCACACCCTGTTTGTCAGAATTTTTCATGATTTAGGAACCATACGAAGAGTTGAGTGAGTATTTACAGAATATAGCAAACACTGAGTTCTGCTGGGTGGGCAGAGGGAGCTCAGCCCAGCTCCTTTTTCCCATCCCAGGTTTCAGGTTGCATAACTTAGAGATTCTTACAGAAATTGGGTTACAGAACCTTCCCACATCAACCTCAACCCCCCACCATTCTCACTGCCTCATTCTTTATTTTACACAAAGCAAAGCACCAGATGCCTCTCACTGAATTAATCTTACTGATTAAAAAACTCTCTGGAAAGAGGGAACACGAGAGGCTGATTTTATTATATTTTAGGTACCAAACTTAGTTTTCTTGCTTGCTGACTGAGTACCCTATGCTCTATTTGATGAGAATATCAGTTTCTGCCTATTTTATCTCCTTTGATTTCCTTACAAATGCTCAGATGTAAAACAATCCACTAATGAGCTAATGAGACATTTGCTAATTAAAAAAAAAAAAAAAGTAAAAAAAGAAAAAAGCATTAAAAGAAAATTTAGGAAGCAAAAGCAAACTGAAAATGTAATTTCAGTTGACATCACTTTTTTCCCAAAGGATCTTTTCTTCTTACACTTCAGCACTCTGAAATGATAGAAGTAAACTTCCTTTCAAAATAGTACTGAAGTTTTAAAGGAAATGGACCTTTCACAATAATTTAGACTTCTAGAACAACACAATGAGAAATCCTGAATAAGATTAAAAGCATAAAGAGCACCTGTGGATTTATTTTCTTTTTTTGGTTTCAAGCACCATTTTTATTTTGTAGCATCGATCCTCAAAATAACTCCTGCTAACATGTGGTTCTGAGTTGAATGAACTCAGATCATCTGCTTTGATTTAAATATTGATTCTTTGTAATGTATGAGAACAGCTGCCTTTTTGAATTCCTTTCCATCCTCCTTATTACCAAAAACATCATCATTTTATCTCTGGGATTTGGTGCCTAAATAGCATTTCAACTATACCATCTAATGAACTCAGTCAGAAATTCATTTGCTGACATCTGAGGAAAATACAATCCAGATTTCCAAACACTGACTTAACAAAACAGGACATCAGGAAGTTGCTTCAGATTATTTTAGGGAGAATTGCTTATCTCTTAAACCTGGAGCCAGAGTGGGTAATTCCATTGATAAAGGAGTTGAATAGGTGATAAAAAGTTCACCTAACCAGAAAAATAAACTGGGAAGCACAATTAATTCCCATTACAGTCCAAGAAAGAGGTAATGCCTTCAGTGGATTAAGAGACAGACTCGGCTTCCTGAGCACTGGGGCTCTTCCCAGAAAACACAGAATTATGTGGATTATACTGAAACATCCACTTTTCAGCTCAGATTTGTATATTTTGTAAAGAAATCATTTAAGCTACGCTGCTGTCCAAGATTTCCAGAGCACAGACACTCCCAAACATTCTCCTCCACATGAAAACTGCAGTTCCAGTTTTCTCCTCTTACAGGGGAAGGATGAAGCTTTGCTGAGATATGCCCCACCCTTGCATGATGAGATAGAAAAATTTTAAAAACCCAATATATTTTATTTTCTCTGAGAAAAAAAGAGGAGTGGGTCAGAGACATGCCTTTGCCTTTGCTTCATCTACTTTGAGATACAACTCTTACTATTGTGTAATATGTAAAAAGATTTTCATAAAAACCAGCAAGATGACACCAAGACAAGGGTCCCTGACACTGCTGTCTTTCCAAGAGTGTCACCTCAAGCCACCAAAATGCATTTGCCTCACTCTGACACAAATCTGAGAGGCTTTTTCCAAAGTGAAGAAAAGGTCCAAGTGACTTTCCCTTGCCTGGGCTCTCTCCAGCCACAGTTTTGCTGTACCTGTGGAACTTTATAAAATACTCCAGAGGAGTATTTTATAAAATAAAATTATAAAATACTCCAGAGGAAAGACACAAGTGGAAAATGCTGTTGGTATATCAATATATAACTCAGGTGAGATGTTGCTCTCTGATGTGACTCCCTTCTTCTAACATGCATCACTCTGGAAGCAACTGAAGTGACATTGAAAATTCTAGCTATTTCAGAATAAAAATATCCAAATAGGCAATTTCCACTGAAGTTGCTATAGAAACTGTGAGAGTGGGGAAATTAATTCTAGCTCTCTAACAAGAGTCAAGAATAACCACTTTCCATTACATATGCATAACCATAAAACTATGTTAGCTCATATAAAATAATAATTATGAAAATTATTTTTTCATGAAGCGGATTTTTATTTTTAAAAGAACCATGAGCAAGCAAGACAAACCAAACTTTGAAAAATCTTCCATGCAGTGAGCCAGTTATCTCACCAAAAATTTTGAAAACTGTAACAGTTTTGGAAAATCTCAGTCTGAAAGCACATTTTTGGCAGTACCTCTGCTTTCTTCCTTTCTCCTGTGCCTGCAGATTCCAGAAAACAACAAAGGTGGATAATCTTTATATTCCTGCATGTGCCACACTCTTCTCAGTGCAAACACCAGGGCCATTCCCAGAGACACGAGTAAGCAAGAAATGCATCCTCAAACCCCAGAAAACTTGGCAGAAATTCTGCCAGGTGAGAGTGAGGAGACCCCACAGGGATTTGTGGTGTTTCAGCCCCAGAGGCTGGGGGAGATGTGGGATGTTTAGAGCAAACCTTGTGCTTTTTATTTTAATTTCTACTTCGCTGCCCGAGCGCTTTCTGTCTGAAAAGAGGAAAAGGCATCCACAGGAACTCTCTGCAAATCCTCACAGCTTAATTGCTCTCATCTGGGGACTTGTTATTGTTAAATTTAATAGACATTGGGGTGTTCTCTACTGAGACCTTTAATGTGTTGGGGGCTTTAGAGATCTCTGAAGAAAAATTGAACTTATGGAGAGCAAGTCAATGGTCCAGTGACTAAGGGAAATCATGCACCTGCTGAAGAACATCTTTCTTCCAATATTACCCCACAGTGTTTGGGTCCTAAAGCAGCAGGCATGAAAAGGCCAATTTAAACCTTTCAGTCCTGCTGTGATTATAAGATGATGTCCAGCATGAATATACCTATTACTCCTTGGGAAGTGACAGAGAGGGAGTCTTTTTTTTTTAGAGTTATGTATTTCTAGTGAACAGACACCTTCATTATTAACAGTGGGAGGTTTATAAAAAGGAAATAATTCATGCAGCAGGCAAACAGCTGGGATTCCTGTTTACCTTTATGGTGTCAATGATTTTCCTATGCATGTGAAGGTATGTCAGAATTTGTTGGCACATTTCATCCTTTATAATATGGACTTCAACATGTATTTTGGTTTTCTGATATTTTAATCTGTCCCAAAATCAACCCCTAAATATTTAAAAATTAAGGAAAACCCTGGTGTTTTAAGATTGATAGATTGATTTCCAACCTAATGAAATGTGGTCAAGTTCAGTTATGCAGTTTTAGAAGTTTATCCATAGCAAAAGTTGTGACTTTTAGAGTAATAAACTATTCTGTCTAGCAGGAATTACTAAATGGATCATGTTGTGCTCTGCACTAAAAAAAACAACAAAGTCCTCATTTTTTTTGTCCTTTTAGCCAAATACTTGGTTTGTTTGCATAGTTGAATAAAAATAGAATTTGAAAAGTTAAACCAAAAAGCAACCACAAGCACAAGGAGAAAACCTGGGCATGGAATGAAGAGATGGTTTTCAGATGAGAGGAAGAAGCAGATGGAAAGCTGATGAGGCAAGGAAATGACAACCTGGGACTTTATCAAGCCAGGCAGGTGGCAAAGCAAAGTGGGCTTAATTCAGCAAGATACTGAGAAATTCTTGAGACTGAGTTCCCTGATAGTCCCTCCAGATGAAATTTTACAGCAGGCAATTAATTTGTACAATTGCTCAATTGCTTTTTGATAATAGCTTGCTAGGAGAAATATCACACCAGAACTTTTTGAGGAGCTGGATTTCTTTAGAGTGTATTGGTGACAGCTTTTGAAAACTCCATGAGAAGGAGGCTTGGGTTTGACATCTCAGTGTTATTTTAATGGTCCTGATGTTTAAATATCATAGTATTTCCTTCCAGAAGCCAAAATAATTTATAAAACTAATGTTTTGATAAAAGCTCCTAGACAGTCTGAGATGATACAGAGAAAATAAAGATGTTGAGGACCTTTTCACTTAGAAAGAAAAAGCATTAGTGTGAAATACTTTGGATTCCAAGGACTGTCATCTTTAGAGAAAACAAGATTTTATCAGAACGGTCCTGTCTCAAAGGTCTCTGAACTCCCACATCAAACAGCTGCCAATGCTCCACCATTTTCCATGACCTACCCCAACTTCCCTCATCTAATTTTGCCTTCCCACCACACCTTTGGAAGTTCCAGACTCTGACTACCCTGCACATACAGACCACAGCAAGAGGGGTTTGGACCTTTTTTAACTTTTCTCTTCACAGCTACTGGTAAGGTCACACAAGTTTAGAGAGTCCCAAGTGTGCCATAAAATTGACTATGCAGAGAGAATCAATCTCTGCATGCAGGATGGTCTGATGTGTACAGCAACAAGGGAGACATGAGTGGCAGGCCTCATTTGGAAGGCTGTAAAGAAATGGGGATGCTGAGGAGAAACTTTGGAATGTTAATGGGGATGAAAGCAGTTTGGATGTGATTAAAAGAAGAAGAATATATTGTGTGGGAAATAAAAAAGATTTGGAAAAATGACTTTTTGTATTTTTTAATCAGATTCTTAACTCGCCACCTATGGGAAAACCATACAAAACCCCAAAAGAACACTTATTTTTAAATATTTTGTGAAAACTTCAAATTCTACTGAAGCCAATGAGTGCTGAAGGTACCAAGAGACACTTCCTAAAGCTGAGAGGGTGAAAGGCAATGTGGAGACAGACTGGAGTCCATTCCACCAGCTCTTTGAGCCTGCTGACAGCCTTCCCACTGAGACACCCTTGTTTTTGCTTAGATTTATTTCTAAATTAACAGGAAGCTGAACTTTTTGGGTTTGTTTTTGTGGCGGGGTGAACTTTTCTAATTTTCCCTTTCTTCTTAACACATACTGAACTAGGAAAGTGGCTCTGGGATGCACATCTCTTGGGGAATATGTATTCATTAGTAGCTTAACTGCAATGCTAGCACAGTAGAAACAGTTGCATTTCAGTTCTCCCTCAAGAATTGTGTTGTCTTTTGTCCTAGGAGGCTCAGAAAATACAGAGAAAAACAAGTGAAAAGTGTTACAGAAAGGTTCTAGCAAAATTGCATACAAATGGAAAAGATTTCTATCAAAAACGACCACTGTGAAATACATATTTAAAATATGACTCAGTCCTTAAACAGAATAAACATCAATTTGCCAGTTGTCATGTGTTTTAGAACCATTTGTGCCATTTATTCCGAAGCAGCATCACATTTATTTTCCTGACCTGCTGTGAGAAAGGGTTTGAGATGTTACTGCCACAGCTGAAATATGTTGCTGTATTCACTGAAGATATTCAGCACTGTGCTGCACATAATAAGCTTCACCACTCATCTGACAATTAGTCATGTTGACACATTTTTATAAATTGGAGCGAGCGATCTTTTTCAGATGAGACATTTTCCCTGCAGAAGGAACCCTTCAGCTTCGCAGGGCGTGCTCAAAGTCAGGCATTTACCACGATGGAAAGCAATCTCTGCTGTGCAAAAGAGAAAGGTGCCTTTTGAACGTGCCAAAAGGAAAATGAAATGTGAACTAAATTTATGGTGGCAACAAAAACCCATTTTCTTCAAGTGAAGAGACGTTTCACATCGCCTAACACTTCTTCTGGGCTAATTGTTCAAGTTCTATATATCAGAGTATAACCAGAGGTAAAACAAAGCAAAACAAATTCCACTAATGAGTGTGGTCCAGATTCTCAGAGGGCACAAACCAGCTTAGTTACACCAAATGCCAGAGCCAGGCATCTATTTCAGAGCTGCTGCTGGTGCTGCAGAGCCTGAGAAAGAACTAGAAAGTGACAGAATAATATTTCTCCTTCTGCACGTCTGTTTTGATGGATGGATTCCTGATGAATTTCCATTAAATATGAAATACTGTGCGAGGTACATATTTTTAACTGCCTGGTAGTTAATTTTACAGTTTGGAGCTGAAGACCTGGAGCTCTTCAGTGAAGGATGTAACTACAGCTAAGTAATCTGTCTGGTTAATTATTCCTCTCCTAAACACTGATAAATACAAGTTTGAGAGAGCACCGCAGGCATCTTTTAAAGCAAATACTTTCCATATTTATGTATTTATATACCCAGTCTGACAGAAGCTACAAATTACTACAGAACACCATATTATGTATATTTTCTATGTGAAGAGAATGCAATTCCTACAGTCTGAAAACACTTAAAAATTACACATTCCCACATCTGGAGACTTTGTATTTGTGAAGGTCAAGGCACAGATGTTTCACTCGTATGTTCTGCAGCACAGAGCAGTCACACCTGTCAGCAGTGCAGAGTTGTGCTCCTGTTCCAGAGGGGATCCCAGCAGGTCCCTCCTGCCAGGGGCTGTCTGTCTAAAAGTCTCCCCTGCCACACAGAAATGTTCCAAAAATCTCTGGCTGTGCTTTAGTGGTGATGGAGATGGATTCACTCTCACCAGCCCACTTCATTCTGCCCTGACCTTGTGGTTTGCTGGGAGAGCTGCACAGAAATCACTGTAGAAATCTTTTTTTTTTCAGCACCCAGCTTTGCTGTGCATTATGCAGGTGGAGCACTGACAGCAGGAAACTCCACCCCACTTCAGGTTCCTCACTGCATTTCCATCAGGATTTGTTTAATGGCATTAAAGGCAGCTGAGCGCTCAGGTTTGACTGCAGTGTCACCTGGGTTTAAATTTTCTTGTAAAACTTGGAAATACTTGTTATTAACTTCCAGTCTTTTGTTCTAATTCTTACATCCCATCCCAGAATAATGAATTCTGCTCCCCAGGCAGCCCTTCTAGCCAGTTTTATAAGTCTCTCAACATGCCCAAGTATATTTAAACAGCCTGGAGGGTGACAAACTATGCAGAATGATCAAAGAACTTCTAAGTGTCACAGCACCTCACAAGGCAGATCTGTGCAAAGGTATCAATTCTTACTTTGCAAATATTTGCAAGTAAAAAATGAGATTTCCATGAATTTGTCAGAAGGCAAAAAATGTCACTTCTCCCAGTAAATACAATTTTTCATTATGACAGCAGTAAAAATAAAGAGTGGTGGAGAGGTACTCTGAGCTCTGCACACCTTGTAAAAATGAATGAAACATTATAGCAAAATCACAGGACAATAAGTATGGAAATAACATGATTTTAGGAAGGCTTTTTTGCTATTTTAGTTTTATCACACACTTTTTGATATATCTGGATATCAACTGATATACATTGATGACTGCTGATACAATTAAGGAAAGAATTCTCTATGGAACAAGGGTTCCATACATTTGTGATGTGGAACATTTCAGCACCATGGCTTCTAAGTTGGGGAGTTTAAATTACTTGTACTATATTATGGTAATTTTTGAACTGAAGCCTCTAATTGTTTCTTTAATTTGAGCTTATTTTTACCTCTTTACTTCCCTACCTGTGAAGAAATTAAAGGAAATAATTTTGAAACTTCATAAGATATGTTTTACAATAAAAAGCATTTAGTGCTTAATCAGAGATGGAATTTTCATCAAAAATCTAGTGCAGAAAACTTGAAGTGTTACTTATAAATAGTCTCTTAAAATTTTCTTATATACTCATACTTCTCTAAGTATTGGAGCCACCATAACACAGAAAACCAAACACTCATTTAAGTCCTCAGCCTCCTGAAAAAATAAGTATCTACAGTATTTGATGTCCAAGGATTTGCTTATGTTGGTTGCCAACAATTCTTTGAAAACTACTCTGTCTTTATGTGTTTGTGTGCAGCTCGGTGTGTTCATTTCCTAGATCCCCAAATTAAATATTTCCAGACTGTTTTTACTCACAGACACACTGTTTCTCTGAGCAACCAGAAGCAAAACTACTGGGGGCTTATTCACTGAGGGAATCTTACCTGCATGAAAGAGCAGTGTTTTTTCCCCTTCTATTTTCCATTTAAAACAAAGCCCAGCATGCATAATAAAGATGTTGAGCTTGTGACAGATTGGCAAGAGCACAGGGAGCAGTCCTGTGAGCCCCAGAGGTAAGCAGAACAATTTCATAGGAGATTTCAATTTGGATGTGCACTGTGAGTAATTTCAACACTGAGAGAGATTTAATGTCAACATCGGTTGATTCAGTACTGACATCATCTCAGAATTTCACCTGTTCTCCTTTGGGAAGAGCAACTCAGCCTCTACGATTACTCCAGACTGATTTTTATTATATGAAAACAGTCATTGAATAATTGTCAATATAATTAGAAAAAGCCCCCATGTTAATCCACATGGTGGATTTCAGGCTAATTCCCTGAAGAGAAGAAAGCAGACACTTGTTAAAAATTCCTCTGGCTGCACATCTCTGCCAGGAATTCTCACACTAATAAAGAAATCCATTCTAAAGATTTGTTTATTCTCCTATCTTTCTAGCCTTTGTTCCTTCTCTTGTGACTCCTTTAGGTTTACTGGTCATCATTCCCACTGCTCCTTTCTATCAGTTTGTCTTCAGTTTCTGCTTTCCCACCCCAGTTTAAAAAATAAAAATAAAATCACCTGCCCATTGAAGAAGCTGTTCAGCTCCAGCAGGAAGGATGATGTGCTGTGGGTGTGAAAGTGCCACTTTCTCCTCTAGGCCCAGCAGTCCTGGGGCAGTTGCCAGAATTAGAGTGGCTTTCAAGTGGAGTTTACAAAATCAGCCTGGTTCCAAGGCAGCGTTTACTGCTCCATAATTTCATCTAATCCCCACAGCTACTGACATAAACTAATTGCATGTACACACATGATCCCATTACGAGTGGTGCAACCCAGATGGTGCCAATCTGGGACTGCAAACTGAGCTCCAGTGCTGTCAGATGCATGCCAGGCTTCCCTGCTGCATTGACATCTCTATTCCTCCTCTGGCAGGGCATTTCCTCAGCCCAGTAAAGGCAGGGAGTCCAAGTCCCCACCAGAACATTGTCCAAAAGATGTCCCCAGAGACTTTGAAAACACCAATATCTGAAATGCTTTAGATTTTCCTTTAAATCATTCTATCCTTACAGTTACCATCTATTTATTATTAATTTTTAATAATAAATATTATTTATTATTACTATTTATTATTAATTCAGTGAGCCTTCAGAATTGCTGTGATTTTCAATAACCTGCCTGCCATGGAACCTGAAATCTCAGCTAGAAGAAGCAATTCATACCTGAAAGAACATCTGGTGTGTCCTTATTTAAGACCAAATAGGATATGCAAACTAACCATCCACACAGCACGTGTTTTTTTTTCCTATGTCATCTCACCAGGTAAATAACTAGTCAGTTAAAATATACCTACACAGCAAAAAACACCAAACAAGCAAACAAAAAATAAATATTATTTGCTCTTTGTTTAGAGGCAAATAGATATGAGAATTGCCAAGCAGTATTTGTCCTTCCAAAAAAAACTTTCTAAATTTTTTTTTCCATAATTTAATAGAATACTGGTGGATCTAATGGAAGGATATGCTCAGATCCTGGACACACAGTGAAGATTGCTTAATAATTTTGTGATACTGTGTTCCAAGAGTGCCAGCAAGCACATCATCTCCTAAAATATTCTGTGTGTTTGTGATATATTTAAAGTAATTTACTTTGATTCTCCTCTCACTTTTTCATTCCATTGATTCTTGAGCTGTTACCCTGATCAAGATTAGCTCCACTTGCAGTGAGGATGAGCCTACTTCTAGCAAGTATTCACAGCACTTAAGTTTTCACTTTCTATCTGCTCTCATGCAGGTAAAACTTAACTTTCAGAGCAAATGTGAAGTCAGCTGAAAGGCCATGAGCTGCCTGGTGTGAACTCAATTCAGCATCCATCCAGCTGAATATTCCCCAGCTCTATTTTGATGTTGTTGTTATTTATTCAGCCCTGGAAAACAGGAAACACAAGATGCACAGCTGATATGAACAGCCTGAATCTGTGCAGATCTGCAGAGTTAATCCTTCAGGGTGCAAATCATTCTGGTGGAGCCAGTGGTCACACACCAAGGGCTGAAGGCACTGGGTGACTCTTACACCAATCCTGATTCTCTGCATGCTAAAATACAAGTGCAGATGATTTTATGATTGCTATTATTGCTCTTCATATTATTAAACAAACAGTTCAAAATTACTGTATTCAGTTTGAATTGCTTCTCACAAAATCACTAACAGAAATCCTTTCTGAACATGCAAGAGGCACTTCAGTATTTCATGAAGTGTTAAATTGGCAAAACAACAACACGAGTTCATTACTGCAGATTCTTTCCAGATGGAACCATAAATGTTCTGTACTTCACTGAGCTCCCGTGCTACAAAGCAAAAGTTGAGCATTCTGACCACTTTTTGAGGAATGATATTTCTCCTAGTGATCATTTCTTTTCACAATGAAGTCACTAATTGAAAACAGAGCAGGAAAAGGATGATTCCAGAAGAGCTCTGGTTTATTTGGATCTGGTTTTCAGATCCCAAGATGAAATTTTCTCCACATCTCCACCTCTGGACACAGCACCAAGGCAGAGTCCAGCTGAGCCCTGCCCAACACCTGAGCAAGGTGCTGGCAGCCCACGGGAGGAACTGCAGCACCCAAAGGTGGCAGAGCCAGTTGTGCCTCCTAAATGCAAGGAGATTTCCAACTGCCACACCCAAAGGAACAGCATTCTTGGAGATTTAAACTAATGATTACATATGAAATGACAAAACAAAGTGATTTTAAGTTTTACAGTTGTGTTTCAGAGAAACTACTGAATGCTCCTAATTTTCTTCCCTTTAACTGTGGCAGTTCTGTTGTTTTGTTTTTTTGTGTTTTTTTTAATCTGTCCATCTTTTTATTTACATATTCTTGGAATTTAAAAATATGTTTATTTGCTTATTTCAAAACATGAGTTTAGTACAGTCTTATCCCAATGTAAATCAATAATAATTCCAATGGCATAAACCAAACAGGAACAACACATACATATAAATATTTAAAATTTAATCAGTTGCATAATATTTAAAATATAATCAGTTTTATATGTCCACTGTTCTCTGCCTAAAGGAAAAGTCACACCAAAATTTTCAAATGCATTTAAAGATGATATTGATATATTTGTGTCTTCATTTTGAATAGACTTTGCCCCAAAGCAGAATCATTTCATTAATCTAGACCATTTAATCCTACGGACTCACTTTGTTCCCACTGTTGTATTGGAAATTCCAATCAATCTATTCATCCACTCCACTCGAGCTGTTCTTCAAACAATTAATTAGATTTACTTGTCCCCTTGAATACACCAGCATTTTGATAACATTTGTTACTAGTTAGAAATGTTTATTTTTAATAATCTTATCAAATGCCTAAAAGAGGTTGCTCCTTTTCCTTGGAATCCCAGGTGTAAGAATAAATTTGGAAATAAAGATAGAGTGAACTAACAACACATTCATCTTCTGCTTCAGACAGGCTGTGGTATCTTCAAAGGAGCATCCAGTAGGAAATTATGTCCACTGGTCCCCAGAGTATTTTTGAACAATCAAGCTCCTGGGAAAATGTTACTGCCACAGTTTTCTTCTCAGTTCCCTTCCATGCCAGGAACCTCTCTCACTCCATGTTCTCTTTGTTAAATCTCTGCTTCTGCATTTCACAGCTCAAAATGGAAATCCCCTCACGTTCCAATCAAGAAACTCATTGCCATAAAATGATATTTGCCCCAGTTAAAAAATAAGCACTACTTACAATGTGATGAGATTAACTTTGTGGGAAAAAATGGCTTTTATATATTTACTTTGACTTTAGGTCTCGTATTGAAATTAAAACATAAGAGAAGCTCTTAAAATTCTTTATTGAGTAACTTTTTTAGAAATTAAAATAAGCTCTGTGGTACTGTCTTGTGCTACTACAGCAGCTACAGCTTTCCTCTCACACTACCCCTACTCGTATAATTTTGGAATGTCTGTAATGGCTCTATAAAACTTGGCTGTGTTGATAAGACACTTTAATAAGTCTTTCATCCCAAAGAAATGATGAAAACTTTATTGCTCTTGACAGAGCTGATAGACAGGATGTAAAGTCCTATTTTTGTGACTTCTTCAGGATAAATTCTGAAACCATAGTGGTTCCTACTTGATCCAGTACTCTGGCATCAAACAGGGCAAAAGCAGAAACAAATTCCACAGTGGCAATAAATAAATATCCACAGGGTGACACCTCCAGTCCTTGGGCATCCCACCAGAATTCTTCTCAGACCCAGAACCAATGAATCTGTCATCAGGCGAGCAGAAAAATTAATTTATATGAATATATAAATTTCTATAAGCCAGTCCAAAAGTTAAACTCTCCAAAAGCAGAACCATTCAGTCCTCAGAGTCCTCTGAAAACACCACTAGTAGGAGCTGAGACCAATCTGAAATCACAGATTTTTATCTGAATGAATATCTCTTATATCAACATGCTAGCATGTTAGGAAGGAAATTAAATATATCCCTTTAAAGGCTTGTGCTTCAGAAAATTCATATATTTAACATTATTTCTTCAGAAAACGAGGACAAAAAAACCTCCATAACTAAATGTTTGTTCAATTTTAGTTATATGGATGTCTGTACTTATCTCTGTGTTCATTATCACCCAGATAAAGCAGTATCCCTACACATTAAGGTAGAAAGGCCCAGCAGATTGAACATGTGCTTTAAAACTGTTGCCTCCAGTACATCAACTGCTTTATTTATGGATTTTTGTGTCAGGTTTTACACCAGCCTCGCTGGAGAAGTTCCTTAACCCATTTGCCTACATCTCTCTAACAGCAATAATGTCAAGCTCCCTCTTTCTTCAGGAGTCTGATAAAAAGGAATGAATTACTGTTTTGAAAAGGCTCCAAGGAGAAAACTATTCCACATTCATTAAACTGTGCTCTCAGAGATAATCAACCTCCAGAGGGAATGATGGCAAAATTACCCTTTTTTCTGCCCTGCATCTTTGTGTTAAGTCAGGTTTCTGGCTTTTTCATACCATCTAAAAATTATCTTTTTTAGCAGAGCCTGGCACAACTGGGCAGAATACCCAATAAACACACACTGGATAATCACCAAAAGAGAAAAACATCTCCTGCCATGTTTGTGCAAGAGGTAGGAAAGAACAGTGTATTTTACAGATCTATACACCAAAGCAATTCCCACCATTGGGTAAGTTCATGCCTGTAACTTGGGAGCACAAATCCCACTGACGTTGTTTCAGAAATTAATATTCCCCTGCAACATTAATGACTGTATATTAGATTCTCTTATGGAATTATATCCACTCTATCACCTTAGAGCATAAATATTTAAATAAACAGGCACATTTCATGCATTGTCTTCAGTCTAATAAAATATTTTCTGAAAGTAGACCATAGAGACAACTGGTCTTTAAAATCAAGTACAACATTTCCCAAGATTTGGCCTACTTGAAACGCATTTCCCAGCCCCAAAAACCCAGCAGGAGCTGTCCTTACACCCCTGCACTGCCTGCAGACACCCAGAGTGCATTCACAGCTTTTGTGAGACACCTTGGAACGGTTCTAAGAGATCCAGGTTGTTGAGTAACCTTATTTTGCATAGCAGTAAATATGAATTTATCTCAGGTTTCCTAGTAGATGTATCTTACCATTGTACAGTCCTTGAAATGTTTGAAATTCCTTTATGCTCTTTCAGATTACTCTCAATAAGTTGACAAGCCTGAATCTTTCTAAGCCACTGCAAAGAGACTGACAACCAACACAATCTGAAGGCAGATAAAAGGGGATTTTTGATGGGCCTAAAACTTATGAGCAAGGCAGAGAATAAATCTGCTTCTTGTAAGTTACTTTCTTAAAGGGAAAAAAAAAAATATCTGGAGTGTATTTCATCTAGGACCTGTCAAAATAATAGCTCGGTGATGTGAATTCAGAACATGAAAGTGCTCCATTAGCAATCAACAAGAGAAAAGAGATACACCAGTCTTGTCTAGGAGAGTTTTCTTATCAGACACATTTGTTTTACTTCATGAGATTGTTCTAAATGCATAAAATTTACATACATATGGCTGCCTTGTTAATTCCTGCTCTGAAACTACTTGGAAGCGTTCTCATTTTCTGCTTAGGTTAGGAGCTTCCCATCCGAGGAATGCAAGTGAGGGATGTTAGGTGCTTCTCTGATCACATCAGTTACACAAATATGGCTTCATTTCTACCCTCACAATAATGAGAAATTACAGGAATTGCAGATATTTGTAATGACAAATTAGGAAGAGTAAATAACAAATCCTGACAGCATGAGTAAATTATTACAGAAGTCACAGAATTAAATTTTTTAATTCCATGGTCAGATATCTATTACGGACTTCCTTTGTGAAACACAAAGTTTTTTTCCTCTTTTCTCCCTTCTTACATATTACCAAAAACCACTGCTTTGTAATAGGTTAAAAATGAGGTTTCTATTGCTTAGATGAACACAAGCAACTATGAAATATCTCCTCAGATGTGAGATTCCTAAGAAAAAGTATCTTGTCATAACTTCCAGATATCTATCTTGAAAGAACAAAATTACAGGTAATAGTTATGTTTATCTAAAGCCAAGGTTCTGTGAAAGAGGTAACAGAATAAAAGCATTTTCACTCAACACCACTTGGGAGAAAACATTCTTCATTTCTTATCCAGGTGAAATTGCATTGCCCTAAATTCAGGATCAGAGGAATCCTAGAATTATCAAAATCATGAGTTTCCCTTTATTTTCTCAGTGAAATTAATCAGAACTTATTTTCCCAGTGACACTAATCAGAGCAATTATTTTCACACATTGAAGCAGAATTTGGCTTCTAAGAAAATGCCAAAGTGATGCCTCCCTGTGCCATGATCAAAAGCAGTAATTATTATCAGGTAAATCTGTGTTTCAGACCTCTTCAAATATTGAAATTCCATCTGGAAGTCTGCAAAGAAAATGAAGAGACATCATCCACATCGCCTGCATATGAAAAAAATTATATTTATGGGCAGCCACAGCTTTTCTGGGCAACCTGTGCCAGGGCCTCACCATCCTCACAAAGAAGAATTTCTTCTTCATAGCCAGGAAAAATTTACCTTCTTTCACTTTAAAACTGTTGCTCCTTGAACTGTCACTACAGGCCTTGGCAAAAAGTCTTTGCCCATCTTTTTTTTATAAGCCCCATTTTTAAATTGAATGGTAAGACTAAGACAAATCTGTTGAACATTTATTTTCCAAGACATAAAAATGAATGAACGGGGCAACAGGAAAAGGTATGCATAAAGGGAAACTTCCAAGATATTCTAATGGTTCTAATTTTAAAAGCTGCCATCAAACCTTGATGGATTATGAAAGTGTGTCTTGTTAGATAAATTATAGGCATGACACTTTGGAGATCAAGAATGTGCCTTAATTTATTAAATAGTGACTAAGCCACTACTGTGGCTCAACATTGAGGAGTGCTAAGAGTGAGTTCAGAATATGTGTTGAGCAGTGGGAGCCTGATTTTGGAGGTTATTCACAAAGATTTTGGAGGTTATTCACAAAGATTTTGGAGGTTATTCACAAAGGTTTAGTATTTCTTTTACCCACATTATCCACATGCCTAATGTTATGTGCAAAACATACAGCAGGGACACAGAAAGATCAGCAACAGGAGGTTCAGGGTGGATAATTATATTTATTTAGGTATATAAAGATGCTGAATGATTCTGTAATGAATTTTGTATTGCATGCAGCACGTAATGTTCAGCCCTCACACTGCCAGTATTAAATGCTACTTATTTTGTCAGAAAGATAAAAAAAATAGATTTATTGTATCCTTAATCTATTCATTTCTTGGTGCTGGAGCTTAAAAGGAATTGTTTTGCTCTTTTGTGAATTTTTTTTTTTTTAATATATTACTCAGGCTTTAGATCTTACTATAAATCTAAAAATGACAATATGTGTCCCAAGGCAAAGAAATTTGCCAATCTCTGAATCTTTTCATTACAGCCAGAACTTGACCAAACTGCTGGATTCTGTTTTCTGCTCTGCTGACAACGGGATTACCTGACTTGCACTTTCCCCCTCACCACCTTGCATAAAGCTGATACAGAAACCCTGACAAAACTTTCCAAGCTCTCCCCGAAGTGGGTTCTTATCCTGTGGCCTTTGTTGACTTATTTATTGTTCTTCCCACTCTTGCAGCAAGAGCTGTTTCCAAATATTCTTCACAAAACTCATCTCCCAGCAAATCCAAAATTGCTGCTCTCCCACTGCCAGAAATATCCACTCTACACTGAGCCTGCAGTTCCAGAGAACGTGGGAGAAAAAAAAGAGGGGAAGCACAAGCAATAATCCCTTTTTGCATCTCTGTGCAGTGGTTATAGATTTCATTTAGTGTTACATGAAATTTACCTGCATTACCTGGCAGGTAAATTACTTCCCACACCTGCTCTGCTATCCATGGAAACACAAAGGTGTCATCATGAATTTGGATTCAGAGCAAATTGTGGCAGGAACTCGACAATGTAACCTAGAGAAAAAAAAAATGGAATCCTCAGAAAGCAAACCAGGATTGAGATTTTCAATAACAATTTTTAATGTTGCATGTGTGAATCCCAGTAATTTCACAACAGGCAAGGAAAATACAAAAAACCAGCACTGCCCTGGACACGAATCTGAGTCAAGTGGTTCTTCTCTGGCTGGAGGGCTGACCTTACTCGTGATTGCCCTTGATTTTTATAAAATTACACATTTTAGTTTTGGATGGCTACAGTTCAGAATCAGTATTGTAGTAAAACTACAATAAAGGATGCTCAGTTCTATTTGCAGGGTAAGACAGAGGGTTGAGTCCCTTTCAAAAATAAATTCTCAGCAAAGCCTACTCTATTTTTTCTTTCCTACAGCATTCAGGAAGAACATCTTCTGAGCTGGATTGTATAAGGCAGGCAGTACTTTACCCTTTTGTGTGTGAGATAGAAAAATTTCTGGCCACTCTGTCCCTGAAAATTGGCAAAGCCAGAGCAGAGGGAGGCTGAGTTTGATGTGCCCCAGTCAGCGAGGCTGGGCCAGCTCCCAGAGATGACATCTGCAGCTCTTAGAGTCCCAGCAGAGAGAAAAGGAGACACAAACTCTGACAGCTCACACTAAGGACAGCTCCCCAAAAACTTCAGCCCAGACAAAAGGGAATATCCCCAAGAATGTGATTTGGATTGGGCAGATGTGTTTGTACAAGTTAGAGCTTCCCTGCAATTCCCCAGCACACGAGGCAGTGAAACACCAGTCGTGGGTTATTTCTGTTATCCCACTGCCCTGGGATGGGTGACAGTAAAAATAACAGGACAATTTTCCCCTTTTTGGAGTCCCTGTGAATCCAGGGGGAAATGGGGAATGCCTTTGCTCCCCTGCAGTGCACCCGAAAGAAACACAGACCCAGCGTTCCAGTAACGAGTGAAAATAGACATTTTCTTTGGAGATATTCCTCAGTAAGCTTTAATTCTGGATTTGGGTGATCATTTTATCAGTCCTGTAAGGTCTGAAAATCTCTCTGAGCTTCTGAGTGTTCAGCCTTTGGTCATTTACATACAGTAAGTCACATTCCCCAAACTCATCTCCAGCATGTGTCTTATGAAAACAAAACTCATTTTCACCACAAGTCCATAAAAAAAAAAAAAAAAGATTTTCACTGTCTGAGAATTTATTGTCTGAAAATTTACCGATTTTCCAATGGTAACTTAATTTTCCTACATACTTTTCTTCTAATTGATCAATTATCAGTGCCCATTTGGTGAGCTTTTTTTTTTTTTAAGTACTTGAATTGCATTTTTGCATAATAATACATCCTTTCAAATAGTGCTTCTACAAAGACAGGAAAGTAAATTACACAAATACTTCCCATCTATCAACTGGAAATATTAAATAAAAATGTTATTTAAATTAATGTGTATCTCATGTACTGTCTAAAGAAACTGAGTCTATGAACCAGGATTCATTTAAACCTCTATAAATTTTCCATTATAACATTTTGTTGGGGGGGAGTCAATAAAGGAAGATTTAGATAAATGATGCCAAAGTCACATTTTTTAAATTAAAAAAAAGTGTTGTGTTTTTAAGAATAATTGCAGGATATGTGATGGCATTCACATAGAAAAGTTTTAGGTTGTTATAAGATGAGAATTCTCTTGACTGATCAAAATTTTATGCATTTCATTTATTCTAACACACACTAGGATGCTAATTACTGAGGATTTTTAACCCCAAACAAGCAAGAGAGACAAGTGACATGGTCCTTGTTTTCAGCAAAGCAGCTGATTTGGGTCCAACATCTACAGCCTTCAAAAACCCAGACTAAGTGCACAGGAAACTTAGGACAGATAGATCTAAAAAATCCTGCAGAAAGGAGGAAGAAAGAAATCTCTGCTTCCATGACACAATTTAGTTCACCTGACAAAAAGAGGCAACAGAAATAACACAAGTGCAGCACTAAGGGGGATCACGGAGGGAATTCCATATAAATATACATTAACTCTATATATCCCATATACATAAACTCTCTGCAAAGCCTGAATCACTAAAGAAACTTATCCAGATGGTCACTGGAAATGTGAAATATAGAGATTTCCTTCCTGAACAATGTGTGGGTGACATAAAACTCTTTTCCTGCATTACCATTAGCCAACAAAATATTTTTCAGGGCTAGAAGAGAAACTAGAAAACTGTCACACATCGGGTTTGCTGGGAGCAATGTTGATTCAATATTTCCCCAGCACAGGCCTTTGTCTCTCACAAGGGATAGCAGAGCACTGTGTAACACTTTTATTCCTGCCAGGTTTTCTTGCAGGTGCATATAGTCACTCTGCTTCATTTCCTCTGTTGCTCTCCCCAAAGAATCCACCTTTATTGGCTCTAAGAGCAAGTGACACGTTTCCCCCCAGCTGAGCAGTCTCAGGCACTTGCTTCATAAATAAGTTATTTTGGGGATGTTTCTGTATCTGATAACTGGAAAAAGGCTGTCTATTCTGTGGCAAGGCAGGGGCACCCCTCTCCAGGAGTTTTCCTTGAGGAAGCATTTCTGTGTTTTCCTATCCAGTGAAAAGCTGTGGGTGTGTTGGTGCAAGCAGGAGCAAGACTCATGAAGGCTGATAAAAGTTACAGCAGAGGTGAGACATTTCCAGAAATAATCCAAAAGAGCAAACACCAAAGGAAACAAAAATGCCTTCCTGCCCACTGCTTAAAACACTGATTTTCTAACCAGTTCCATATATGATCTCATTTTATGCAACTTAATCCAACAGACACTATATTCCCTGAATCTGCTTTCTGTGATATACTGAATGAAAGAAATACTGATTCTAAAGCTCAAAATAATGCAAATTTTCTGCAAAGAAAGATATAGTTCAAAACTGAGCAAAACTTGAAGCAGGAAAAACTACTCCGGTGCATCCTGAGATTTTTGAGACAGAATTACACCAAAGCCTGAGCTGGGATAAATGAAGCACTAAACTGCACAAGTCATAACGTGGTAAAATGCAGTCAGCAAAGAAAATAAAGACATCCCCAGAACCAAAAGCAGTATTGTACCTGCTATACCTACTGGAACTAGGTAAAAAATATACAGATTATCAGTCCATACTGTTAAAAAATCAACATTCCTCACTACTGCTCCTCCCCGGAACAAGCTCCGAGTTTCCCTGTAAATGTATTAGCAAACTAAGATTTCCTATAAATGTTTTACTGCTAATTCTTTATTCAGCAGCAAATCAGACTCTGAAACAAATCTATCCACCTCAAAATATTTTGATAATAAATATGTTGCTAAAAAATAACAATTAAACTTCTCACTGTATTTGCCAAATATATATGCAAAAATGTGCTCTAAAATATTGTTGCTGTTGGTAAGATTAAATCAACCAAGCAAAAAGATAGCCTAGAATTCTTTGATCTGAAACATGCAGAACCATAAAATGTTTGGACATGATAAAAATTTGACATTGTGGATAAGCTTCACATCTTTTATTCTTTTTCATAAAGAAGTGTCAGACAACTATATAAAAATAATAGATCAAATAAACATAGACACTGTTGTACACAGAGCATAAAACCTTAAAAAACACTGAATAATTCAAGGCAACTCCAGCAACATTTGTAATTTACAACCCTTGCAATTTTTCATAAAGCAATACTTTTTCTAATTCTCATCTCTTTTCTTGCTGGTGCCTCGGGAAAGAGAAAGGCAAAAATGGAAACCATAACTACAAATATTAAAGTGTTTGCTTTTAGTATCAGTGTAGTAAATATGCCATTACTCTCAGATGGTAATGCAATATGCAAACACTATTTGTCCCAGATCGCTACAGTAAACAAAATTTTCAGAATCTAGAATATTTTTCTCTCCTGCTACTTGCAAGATTACATTGCAAAAAGAAAATTGTAATTTTTGAATACCTGCCCAATACTGCAAATACAGCATCACAGACAGAATAAGAATTTTTATCTCTTCTTGGGAAAGTGTTCAGGTTTTCAGCATTGTCTTTAGCCTGAATTAATTGAGGATTTCCCCATGACATGACTTTTGTCCTAAGGAAATCAAATCTCTGCTGTCTATGTCACCTCTGATCTGATCCTGGCAGCTGCTGTGGCACTTTAAAATACCCAATTTTTCTGTCTTGTCCCCTAATTAATATCCCAAGAGTTTATGCACAGGGGAAAGAAGAGCTCACCAGGAAAATCAGATACACTCAAAGAGTGACCAAACTGGGAGTTATGCATCACAACTTGATTTGGAGAGCTGAGCATCACATCCTCATCTCACTTTTACCTCCTGTGCGTGTATTTTGTGTGCTCATACTCACACTACTGTTGGCTTGTTTTTAAGATTATTTTTGTATTCCATTTTTACGTTTCTGTATTTGTTTTCAGAAGTTTTAATATGTAACAACCATAGAAGATTTCTTCAAGCTGAAATTTAGCTTGAAACAGGAGCCTACACATAGCAATCAATGTGCATGTATGTAATGAATCTCCTAATATAAGATGTTTCATACCAATTAAGAAAAAAGAATCCCAACTAAAAGAAAAGAACAAAACAAAGCAAAACTTGATTTTGGACTCATTGCCAAAAAATACCCCGCTTTTCAAAATAATAAAAAAATGCCATGAGTTAACAAAGCAATTCTACCATTCTAAACCTGTTTGGACACTCAAGCTGAAGTACAGAATACACTCAATACTCGTATTTTTGGTTAACTACCCAAAGAGCAGACACGTAGTGGAGCTGCAGATCTTCAAAAACCCCACACCATTAGGTCAAAACCCACCCAAACTAATGTAAAATTCAGCTGAAGCTTCTCTTTCTTTCCAACTTACCTCCTTTTCCCAAGGAAACACCAAATTATTTGACAAAAATTTAAGATCTTTGAAGCATTTCCAGCTGTTTTCAGTCCCTCCTATGATTTGTGTGGATAAAATTAAATGCCACGAAAAGACAGATTAATCTTTGCATGTCCAATAAATCATTTCCCTCAATAAATTTGTTTTTCTCAATAAAGAAAAGTATAATTAATTATACCAGTTTCTCCAAAGTAGTTTTTCTGAAGGGGATGTGTTTTATTTAACACAAAATCTTAATGCTGATGAGGAATTCCTTAGAGAAATTAAAGCTGGGGCAATATTTCAAATCTTCCATTGGAGCTGTTGCTGTTCCTGAGTAGGGCAGTCCAGTAAAGCCTTTTCTGTCCCCCATGGCACACCTGTGTTGGTTTCTTTAAATAGTTTATGTGAACTCCTTCCCATCAAATATTAAATTTTGGTGTCAGTGGATGTGGGAAATGGATTTGTAGAAAATTCTCATAACTGACAAAAAGCAGGCAAACCTTGAGATAAGAAATGCTGACTTAGAAATGCCATGGAACAGGACAGACGTTGGTGAGAGAGAAATGGAGCCAGAAACAAGGTCTTGCAAATAAGACTGGATGCTTTAGAGAAATAAAACTATGAAAGATGCATTGTATTAGGACCCACAAGAGCTAATTTTAGATTATTGTCTTTAAAGCATTTACAACGTGGTGTGGCAAAAGCTGATAAACCAAGAAACACTTATAGTGTATTTTAATTAGGAAATAGTTGGCTTCTGATTGTGATGGTGTGAATTGTAACGCCTGTATTGTCTCACCCTTCAAAGGAGACTGAAAATGGAATGGAAGTTTTTAAAACATCTCTCTGGGGCAGAAAAGGGATGTTCAACTAGTGGATACAGCTGAGCTACAGGAATTGTGCAGAGCAGCAAAGATCTCTCAGAGCTCTGCACTACATGGTGAAAATCCTGATAAAAAATCACTCCCTGTCCTCTCAGCAAACAGCTCTCACATTGATAATTCAGCTTCCACCTTCCCCTCCCTGCCTGCAGCCCGGACCATCCCTCCCAGCATGCAGCCACTGCGTTTGTTGGATTTTTTTTGTTGTGTTTGGTGGATTTTTTGTTTTGTTTGTTGGATTTTCTGTTGTGTTTGTTGGATTTTCAGGGATTTCTCCTGCCAGAGGACAGTCAGTGCTCCCATGCCAGAGACACCTGGCACCTCTGAGACCCTGCACAGTTTAATTGTGATTTTCTCCTGCTCCAGAGGGCCATGAACTGAGGAGTTCCTGAGCAAGCCTTGGCACAGCACAGCAAAGCAGCTGTTGGGCCCTATTGTTGTGGAGAATGTGCATTTTGACAACTACTAATCATGTATTTACTCTGAGCAGTGAATAATCTTATACATTTATTATTCTCAGAATGTATTTACCCAACAAGTAATGGCAGCTCTAAATGAGTTTCTTATGTCCTGGAAAGGAAACACAAACAGTAATTAATTAGTTTATTGTTATTTAGCAGCAATTTATTTATTTATTTCCCCGAGCCATTCATCAGAGCCATCAAATACAGAATGGAAGGTAGCTTTTTGTGGCATTTATGGTTATCAAATTTCTGGAAAAATTCCTTCTGAACTACTCTAGGGGACCTCAATTGTGTTTGAGAAGAGATATCTAATTTTGACCGGAATAGGGAACAATCAAAAAGAACAAAAAAAAATGGATTGAGCAAGTAAAACAAACTGGTTCAAGTTAGTGATTATCTATTCTGTGTTAAAAACAAAACAAAACAAAAAGAAAACAGGGAGATGAAACTGAGCTGTGATCCATACAGAGACAGAAAGCAAGGAGTAATTTAACTTTTTCAGGTTCTTTGGGCTGTCAGGACAATGATTCAGCACAGGGTGGGTGAGGCAGGAGAAATCATCAGACAGATATTAACCCTCAGCAGGTCACCAGGTTAACAATTATTCCTTTTGCTACAGAAACCTTCTTCTACAGAAAGCACAAGGTTCAATAAGGGATTCTGTGAGTGACCACACAGAACCATGAAAAAATGCAATGTACTGATGATGACGGATGATTAATTATTAAATTAATTCATTAGCAGCACATGGGATACAGTCTTGGCATTCATTTAAATCCCAAATGGAGCATGAGGACATGCAGGTCATATTCTTACCTGCACAAAACCCACTGCAGGTTACAGGACAAGGGCACTGGGAAGTTATTTTAATCAGCTGTTAATGGCAATTATTCCTTATTGTGCCATAGGTAAATGAGAGAAGCAATGAGGTACAAACCTTAACTGCCTTAGGACAAGCCTGGGGAGATGTGACTTAAAGGGAAGAGGGAATCCTTGAGAGCTAAGGACAGTTAAAGCCCAAAGGTGCATTCAAAATCCCAGACAGGCACTCATTTTGGAGGAAAATGTTGAATTAAAACACTGATGCTTATGAATGATTTAAATATCTACTAATTTGAAATGTTGTGATGTAACATTCAAATAATTAATTTGTTTGCTTATTTTTATCCCCGATCCTTTCATTCACTCTGACCTCCCCTTCTGTCTGTAGCTGGAACACTGCCCTCCCCATCATCTAAACAGAGATGCACTTAATCTTCTTTTGGGACTAACAAAAACATTCAGGGACTGGTTTTCTTGAAAAGAATAAAATGATTTATGTTGAAATAGTTGGTTGAACTCATCATCGAAACCTTTGGATTTGCAACTCAAGCTAAATTTTATTTTCCATTTTATTGCCCTTAGTCTCAGGAGCAAACTAAGATAATATTCTAAGGGCAAGTAGTATGGATTCAGAATAGGTTTTTTTCCCTCTTAAAACTAACTACCTATGATGCTTATTGTTATTTTTGCTCCTTTGCCTGCTTCTCCAACCTCTAATTAAAAGCTGGAACAATTTATTGAATTGTAAGTTCACTAATTGAATAGATATATAGACAGTTGAAAGCACCAGGATTCTCTACAGGATTTGTTTATCAGTGTCTAAATCTTGGTTAACAGCTTGCTACCCTTCCAAATATACAACCATTTATTCAAGTATTTATGTACAATGTTTGTTTACCATGGCAACTGCTATATCATCTTGACATACACAGGAGTAATTTTATTCAGATACATTTACCTCTTTGTTAGAATTTGTCCATATTTTATGGTGTTTAAAGAGAAATAACAACAAATTCTCAATATATGTTTCAATTTCTGTGCAAGAGGCACCTGGCTGTTTTCTTACGTAATGAATATGACTAAAAGTGTCTGCCAACCACAGAAGTGGTCAAACAGCTAATTAAATCAGCTGGGGGGAAAATCATGGCAACCTTTGAATATTACTTTGAATATTATTTGGCCTGTGGGGTTTCCCTTAACAGTTATTTATTTTACTTTTTGAATTTATACCCTGATGTAGTTTTAGAAAACACAATTTTTTAGAAATGCAAAGAAGAGAAATATAAGTACCCCTGCAAAAATACCAAGGCCAGGCTGGACAGGGCTTGGGTCAGCCTAGGACAGTGGAAGGAGCCCCAGCCCGTGGCAGGAGTTTGGACTTTGAGGTCCCTTCCAAGTCAAACCTCCCTCAGAAATTACCCCTCTGGAAGAACCTAATCCACATCTGAACACAGCCTGAGCCCAGAGAACTGGATACTCAAAACCCCTTTCCTGATCTCTGCACTCAAATCCCATGCCATGGAAGAAGGAGGTGACACAACTGATGGGATAAACCATTGTGCATTCAGAGAGTGGAAATGCTGGGCCACACTAGCACCCATGGAAATGACCAGAATTGCCAATTCCCAAGCTAGGTTTGCATATATGGATCATGGGCAAAGAAAAATCCAGAATTGCACCCGTGTAGGTCACAGAAATATAAACCCCCAGGTCAGAAACTCAGAGGGTAACTGGTGACCTCCTTCTGCTCGACCTGCTCCACTGAACTCCACTGATTCAATCAGAATACACAGCCCTGGAAGTGCCAAAATAAAGACAGACCCCAAAGGGAGTTTACAGGGTTAAAGAGAATAATAACTACAGCACGAGTAGAAAAGAAACTGGATATAACAGGGTCTGTAATTAAAGAAAGCAAGAAATAATTCAAGACTGCAACATCACGAGAGTACAGTACCAGGAGAGTTAGAGGCAGCAAGAATAGCCTGGTCATGAAGTACTGTGTACACTGCTGAGTTTTCAACAGGGAATAATTCACTTCTGTAATTCAACTCCTTCTCCCTCACCACAGCCAGAAACCGCCCTGAGTTAAACAGAGGCCAAAATTGAGAGATTCTGTGAATTCCTCAATATATTCTGTACCAGCAGCCACTACTCCAGTCCCTCCTGCAGTAAATGAGTAATAATAATGATAATAGTCATAATTAATATTAAACTCTTAGTGAAGGTTTATTATCTTCAAGTTCCATTAAGTAATTAATGAATTCATTAAGATTGCTAATGTAAAAGCAAGCAAGTTTCATAGAGACACACCCTGCAGGTCCAACATTTAATAATCTATTTTAACAGTAGCAAAAAAATAACATTTATTTCTTAATATGGTAATGACCTAGTCCTACAATTATGCAAAACACAGCTAAAGAACACTTTTTTCTTGAGTTCTTATCTTTTCAGAACTTGATGTTGGGTTGTACTATTTCAGCTGCACAGGAATATGTTTGTGCTTGCTTGAGATAAAAGTCTACCCCAAAATCCACAGTGACAAACCCACAAATTTTGTAGGATAAAGCAGAGATGGACACGGGTGTATCTGTTATACGCAGTCCCAGTCATCCCAATCCATTTTCTGGATGCAGCAGAGGAAATCCTGCAATTATACAGATATAAAACCAGAGCAATCATGGACAAAGAGGTCACAAGCAACAAGGAAAGTCACAAAACCAACAGTACCATGTCCACGTGTCCCAGATGCAACTGAAATGGGCTCCAATAGCTGACATTTAATATCAATATTCTCTATTGTGTTATTATTTTTAAAGGGGTCCAGATGGGTCATCTTTACCCAGTAAAACAGCTGGATATATTATTGATATCATTTGCACTCAGGCAGTTGGCCAGTGGAAAACAAAACCAAGTGGAATTTTATCTTTTCTGGGAAGACTGAAATGTGTGTAAAGTATCGAGTTCATGGAGACTTTCTTTTTTTCCATAGTACTAAATTGATTATTCTAATGAGCCATGTGATTTTCTGCCTGAATATTCCTCATTTTTTTTAATTGGCAAGAATGAATTCTTTACATCAGGTCTGAGAACTTTCACTTCCATTTTTTTACGCTCAGGTTTCAAATGCAACTTGCGCTTTCATTTTCTATCTTGATTTATGAAGACAGTAAAAAAACGAGCTGTGCTTTCTGTTATTCCACATTTAATGCTTTCGCAAAGTCACAGCTTTCTCTTCTTCATGCTACTGAAGTGCAAAACCCTCTTCACTGAGTCAAACTAGTACTGCTGAAAAAGAGGAAAAAGAAGAAAAAGAAGAAAAAGTAAACACATCTTCAACAGCAAAAAAAAAAAAAAAAAAAAAAAAAGTGATTTTCTGAGCATGGCACCTTATTTGCTCCTTTCATTCACTGTTTCCAAAACAAGCTTCAGAAGAAGTTTTGCCTGCCTGGCATGCTGGTTCCTTGCCTGGGAAGTCACCTCTGGAGAGGCACAGAGCTTGTAGCAGGCAGTGTTTTAAGGCTGTGTTTCTAATTAAGTGAACAGGTGGCTCCAGCCAGCAGGAACTACTGAGCAAACAAACCCAGGGAGAGCTGGGACTTGTTGGAGCAGATGGTGTGGTCTTTGTACCTCTTTAATGAAGCCTGTGCCTCAGCTCTCCGCTGCCTTTCATCGAACGCTTTCCTCCACGTTCCTCCAACCGCGTTCGCACCAAAATAAAACAAAACCATGTCTGGATTAGAAAGGAAAGACATTCTCTGCACCCTTCAAATGTGTTTCAGCACAGCCTGGTGTGCTAAGTTTTATTCTCCATGCCAAAATTCAGCTAGAAGGTCAGTGCACACTATTATCTGTATAATATCATTCCCACATTATAAACTGGTTTAATACTTGCATCATGCCAGCAATCACCTTGTAAAACTTTGCACAGATATTAAGTTTTTAAAGAGCAGGTAGACATTAATAGATTTTTAACATTCCCTTGCTAGACCCTGTTTCTAAATTAATCTATCAATGATTTAGAATGCATTTACTAAATTATAACCTTTCCTTTATAGATTTATGTGAGCATACTCCAAATTAGAGTTCATATTAGGAATAGGAAAATTTGTTCAAATGTTTTCAGTAAAGATCGTGATTCTATTTTGCATCATCCCATTTACTCAGGAGAGGGTGATTAGAAAGAAAAGCAGTTTTATAAAAAGAATTCTAATGGGAAAATGACCATTCCAGCTTGAGTAGGGATTAAAGACAAAAATAGGGAGCAGAACGGGGGAAATTTCCAGTATAAATTCAGTAATCGAAACCCAAAATTCCAATAAATTGCACTTTTGTACAGTCCTGTATTATCACAGGGAGCTCATTAACTTATAAAGTATTCATACACACAGCCTTACATTCAAAATTTCCTATTCTTCATCCATATGTAAAACAATTCAAATACCTTCCAAGGGTGAGCTGCCAACTCCTTTTCCTAAATCAGGAGCAGCTGAGGTGACCCTGAGGCTCCAAACTCCCCCCGGGCCCGTGGTGCTTCTGGGGAGCAGGATCAGCCTTCCAGGGCACAGCTTTGGGGATTTTGTTGGGAAGTTACACAGGAGCAGGGATGCAGGAAAAGTAACTCAGGGAGTGGTGAGGAAAGGAAAACAACCCAAAAAGTCTGTGTAAAGAAACACCATGAGCGTTGTGGATGGAACCTGATCATTTCCTAACTTGTATTTTGTGGTTGTTTTATTTTTTTTTTCCCTCTCAGAAACATTATGAGAAAATATTTGAATCTGATCCATAAATCCCCATGTTGTCAGAAAAGAGAGAAAATGATGCAGTGATTTCAAAGTTGTGCAGGTCATTTTTTATTTTCACAAATTTCATTCCATCATTAGGGCAATTAATATCCATAGTGGCCAGCATATATGGCAGCTGAAGGCCAGGCCACATTTATCTCTTAAGTTCACAGAAAAATGTTTTTGGTTTTATCAAATGGAGGAGGTATTTGGAAGGATTAGAGATTAAGACAGCAGCTGAGGGTGCCAGGTATTTCTGTTACATCTTTGTTCCTATTATTTTAATTTTTACTTTTGCTAACATGCTGTGGTGTAGTTTGGTTAGATGACCTAGGTTTAAATAAAGACGCTCACAGAAACAGAAATGATGGATGGAGCAGAAAATAAAAGTGGAAAAGTACAATTTTAACTCCATCACTCTTACCATGACTGCTACATGGTTGCTATGCTATCACTTGGTAATTAATTGCAAACCACATTCCACCCTTTCTTTGTGCAGAAATTCAATTGATAAGGAAAAAATAAAATACAGCATGGCCCCTTCTGTAGAGCAATACTCCAATATGTAATAATTTGGCTGGAATGCTGCAAGAATCGTGGCACACACAGCTCATTATTCTCACTACTCATATCACTGAACTTGTCTTGCTAGCTCTATCTATTTTTCACTGGAGTAATTCTATGGGGAACTTCAAAGCAATTAGTTCAGGAGCACATGTTAAAGGGTGAAGGGTTTCAATGTTGCAGCAATGTAAGATAACTATAGATCACAAAATCTGTCATGGAATAATGCAATCAAGAACAAAGCAAATTGAAGCTTTGTTTTCAGAAGATAAGAATGCAATGGAATGCATCAGTAGCTCCTCTTGCTTCTTGTGCTGTCTACCTAAATGAGACTCCCTGCTTGCATATTTCAAAGTCATTGGTTAATTATCCTGGAGCAAAACTGCATTTTGGGTGCTCTGATTTGAGCATAATGATGTGACTATAATTCGAACAAATTGGAAATATGCAAAGTTGAATACTTGATTTCAGATATAATCCAGTAATTAAGAACATAACAAATCATTTAGCAGGAATGCTGCCATTGTGGCTGAGGAAAACTGCTAATTGCAGGGCCCGTATCTCCCCCATATTTGCAGTGCTTAACTCCAACACAAATCATGATCTAATGGCAAAAATAATGAATTGAAAGATATGTTTTTAAGGCTTTTAAACCATGCAGACAATACTGAGTAAGAAAGGAACAAGATGGACTAAACAGGCATCACTTGCAGTGTCAATTTAATTTTTACCGTGCACTCCTTTTACAACACAAATAATATGCCAATGTGCAAAGTTACACCAATAATAAGTGTAGTAAATATAAGGATATCATCAAACACAAAGTCCATGCTGAGGAATATTTATTTTGAAAATATGCTGTTGGTATTATCCTGATAATTTATTGTAGAGTCATTTTGTTGGCCATTCACCCAATTAGGACTTATTTCTGGTATTTTTGATAGTGTGAATGGATACTATTTTCCCTTAGCAGAGGGCCATGATTCTGGATGCCATTCAGGCAGCAGCATTTGCAAACACTTGTAGGAGCTCCCCCTGAGGCAGCTGCTCCCAGGCACTCAAGGTTAATATCACTGAATGTTCTTTCACTGGCAGAGCAAGCTTCCCTGTGAAAAGAAACCTGCTCCAAGCATGCTGCAAGTGTATTGCAAATAAACACATATTCAGCAGTTCTGCTCAGCCATGAACGCTGTTCAACAGTGACCAAAAGAGAGGATGAAGGATGGGAATGTTTTACACCTCAAACCTGTGATGTGAGAACTCAAATGAAAGCCACCTTGCCTAATTCCTTGTTCGCTCAGCAATCTGTTTGATCACAGAGGGAAACCTGTGCTTTCACACGTGGCAGCTTGCCTCCAGAACTTGTTCCAGTGCTGTCTATTTTTCGACCCCTCCTGCTACAGGGAGAGTATAAAATCCATATTTCTTTGAAATGCAACATGGTGCTTATATGGGAAAAAATATTATTTCCTATTGACAGGGATGCTCACATCTGTGAGTGTTTTTGCCTCCTAGCAGTTCAAAATCTGCTGCTCTGGTGAGACCAGACTTAACATTCTAATAACAAGCACTGACATCTGCTGAGGTTTTAAGCACAGACTGAAGTTACTTTAGAGGGATGAGTTGTTTGTGCAGATAATGATCCACAGACCTGGAGTGAATCCGCTGATGCTGACTGACCCATCCCCATTTATCCTTCTTAAAAACCTCAGTGTTTATTTCCTCCATGTACAGACCAAACCTCTCCTTAAAGTCCCCAGCAAGCTGCTGTAATTGGTGAGTGAGTGACATAAAAACACTAAATAAGATTGCATTCTGCTTGTCATATTTGATGAGACAAATTCATCTGCCTCTGTCTTACCTTATTTTTGTCATTCTGACACAATTTTGCAAATTGGGAAATGCCCATGATAATATCTTTTCTCAGGATACTTAAACATGCCAATTGGTAATTAGCTATTACCATCTGTGTTTTCTTCAAACATTCATCTTCTGTAAATATTCTTTAAAAGCTGAACCTTTGTTAGAGAAGAGAGCAGGAGAAGGGATTATGGATGTTCCCTTTGGCTGGGAATTGGACTCTATGCTGCCCATCAGTTCTCCTTTCTTCAAATAAAAAAGGCAGTGTTGTAACACAATAGTTCAAGGCCACAGCATTTCTGAAACAGCACTACTTGAAAGTGACATAAATAATGCTGACTGTCTAGGGGGAAAAAAATTAAATCAGAAGAAACAAGGTATATTATCATCAGAAGACTTGGAGGAGGAAATATAAACAGAGGACTGATTGGCAGGGCAGCACTGGATTTCCTCTGTTATTCCGCATAATTCACATTATGTGGATCTTCAGAATGATAGACTGAGGTGCTTGGAGAAAGCCTAAATGCATCAGGAAATGAAGAAATAAAGGACTTCCAGCACATGAATCTCTCAATTATTTAGCACTCTCAGGCATTAATCATTTTGTTAATTCCAGATTAAATACTGCTCATTGGACTCCAGCACTGGCCATAGAAGAAAGTGAATTTCAGTATATTGAAGAATTCTTAAAAGGTAAATGTCATGCTAAAACAATGGAGAACAAGTAGTGAACACAAATAAATGGAAAAAATACCCCAAATAAGAGATCTGAAAATAATTATAGTGCTAAAAGTCAGTCACAAGAACACCAGTCAAAAAGCAAATCTTGCATTAAGTTTTTGTATTCAGTACACACAAAATAAAGATATTTGTGGCCAGGAACTGGATGACCAAAATAAATTGTAATGTCTCAGCCTCTCTCCTTTTCCTTCTCCACCTAAGCATTATTATTTGTTATTTTTTTTTTTTTTTTATTTAGGTAGTTGTATTGAACTTCTAAACTCACATGCACTGGACTCCTAAAAGTTCAGAGTCCTGCTATTCTTAGCACACCATGGCAAGTGAGCGCTCATTTTTCTTTTCCTTTCTTTCAATTGCATTTCAACGTGATGCCACTCTGGAGGTTATTGAAATTATTGTTCATGCCCTGAATATCTGGTTAAACAGAAATCTGTGATTCAAATTATTAACTAAAATGAAAGGAGAAAAGATGACAACATAAAAAGGTCTTATTTTTAATTCTCTTTGCAGTTAAAAGCCAGATGAATAGAAATCAGTTAAGGTTCATTACTGCTACAATCCATCCAGAGAAAGGGAAAGAGAGAAGCTCTGGTACATTAACTCTTACACTTGTGACCTGGTAAATAATGTTCTAGTTAGAGCTATGACTTCTTTCAAACCACAGCTCACATAATTTCTATAATAATATATTAACTTTTTACACTGCGAAGTGCTGCTAAAGGCATATCTGAAGGATAGCAAATTGAGAGCATTCCTTTAAAAATCAAGGATGTATATTCAAAATGTTTAGCTGCGACGAGACTCTAAATAAATGAGAAAACGACGGCCCTCCAGATGAAACCCCAAATTTACAACGAGCCTGACGCAGCTGACATGATTCCATTCCTGTCACACATGGCAGCCAGTGGATTTCCAGCTCGATTTAACCAATGTTGAATCATTGGTTCAACATGATTTAACCATTTAAATCATTTAAGCAATGGCTCTGATGCAAGAGCTGAGCCTGACACCTGAACAGGCAGCAGAGGCGAGGGCTGGGATGAGGGACAGACTTTGAGGTTGGATTTGTCCCCACAAAAGAATTTCCATCGTGTCCTAATTCTGTTTCACTCACAAGAAAGAATGAAGAAATTAACTGAAATGCAGTAAATGGTATAATGAGAATAGAGCCTCATTATTTTATTTATTGAATTATATTTTCATGATTATAAATTCCTTCCCTGTGTTAGTTGTGTTAAAAAGAATTCTCTTTTGATGAATGTGCAGGTTGGTTTGGGAGAAGCCTAAACTGGTGAATAGAGAGAAACTCAAAAATACAGAGGACCTTTTGTTTAACCAGTAGCATGTAACCTGCACAGGGGGTAAGCCAAAAACTGGAATATTATTTTAAAAGGCAATTAGATGTTAAAAATCACTGCCCATCTCATCTGCCAAAGGTAGCTGTCAGATGTAGGCAAAATTAATTTCCATGGATAACAAGGTCTTGCAAACGTCCCAGTTGCAGGACTTAAAATATCTTCAGTAGCTAAGAGTCAAACCAGAGTGAGGGGATTTTCTCCAGTTCAAGATAGAGAACTTCAAGTCATCTTGTGTAAAAATAAATCAAGATAAGCAATGAGTATTGATGATACCTTCTAGTTTCTTCTTCCTCCTCTCATTTGAATATTTTAACAATACAAGTTACAATGCTCCCCTCCTCACCTCCTGAGGAATTAGTCTGTAAGTGTACTGTGACTCTCTCCAGCCTGACCTTGGAGCTCCTCATCCTTGTTTTACTCTCTTCCTCTATGTGGAAAAGTTGGCCTCACTGACTTTGCAACTTTTCTGACACAATTTTGAGCAGCCTGATGCCCTCTGAGTCTCATTCTTGCCAGACCACACAAGCCCCACACCCAGATTTAAAGTCTCTCCACTTTGCAATGCCCTCCATGATCTTGGGGTCCCAAACTCAAATTATTCCAGATATCACCTGCAATACATTGCTCAGCTGGGGATAATTCTCGGGCCTATCTGGTTTGATGCAGGCTATCAGATAATTGATAGCTTTATCTTGGTGTAAATTCCTTGCCTACACACCTTGTCCAGACCCAAAGGAAGCAACCTGCACATGGATTTAGTGTTTTCATAGCAAACCCATGAGCTTTTCTGAGTTCCTGGGGGACTTTCTGTGCCTCTCTCTGAATCACTGAGACCAAAGCCTGAGAAACCTCTTCCCCATCCCAAAGGTCCAAAAGAGAAACATGCCAGAACAAAGCCAGACTGCACCTAATCCTATTAATGCTGTGCAAAATCACTCTCCTCAGGCTTTCCAGGGCTTGTGAACAAGCAGTCGAGATGCCTCTGGTGATGGACAGACATTGCAGGGTTGCCTCCTGATTTCTTAGCCATTTCTTATTTTCATTCTCTTTGCTTCTGCTGAAAACTGATTGACTGTAAAAGATCTGCTCTAATGTCAGTCTCCTGTTAACAGCTGGGAAGTCACTTTATCTTACTTGCAGCCACAAGGAAACACGAGATAATCACCCTGTGACAGCCAGACCCAGCAGACAGGCAGAGAAGCAAATCTCCTTTTGTTATTCTGCTCTGCCATTCCAGCCCTCACCGAATTTCCAAACAGTGAAAGGAAGAACATTCCCTTTCAATTCTGTTAGTGGCTGGATAGCCACCAGGAAAGCTCATTTTCAGCCCATAAAGTGTATTTTCAGATAAAGATTGAGTTTTTCCTGTCTCTACTACTAAAAGTGCAATCTACAGTTTTCATTGATCTCTCCCATTTTGGGGGAAATTGTCTCTTCACTTTCTTAGCTGAGTATCTCAAAGTACAGTTGAGCTAGACAAGAGTACTCCAGACTGAGGAATTCAACAGGAAAGAGCTGTACAAAGAGGCAATGCTGTGACACAAAAATCTGGAAGTGAACGGCATTAGTGCAATGTAATTTAGCTGCTAGTTTCCATAAGCACTCGGATGTAAATCAGAATTTCTACTGGAAATGGATTTTGTAACTAGAAGCACAGGGAAGGAAGCATAAAGAAGACAATCTCCTCTGCCTTCATTGCCTCTGAGCTGTGCCTTGTTTCCACAGGTGCTGCTTCTCATTTAACAGAGACATTAGCATAGAAATAATCTGCACCAAGTCTGTCTCAAAGCCCTGCTCAGTCCCAGGAGTTTTGGCTGCCTAACTATATTAGGATCACAAGTAATTTGAGTCGTTATATTTTAGATTCAGATTAGCTATAGAAAATACAATTTAATTTTTATTAACAGATAAACATTACAAAAATATTATTCCCCCTCATATTCATGTAATATTGAGAGCTTTCTACTCCAGTTCATTTAAAACACTAGGAAAAAAAAGGTATGAAAAAAGTCCCTAATAGCAGCAGTTTTTTAGTAAATCTGTCATGTCCAAGTCAGACCAACTAGCAACAATTTCACATTCTACATGGCATGCTACCTGTAAAGAAACAGCTAAATATAGTTTTTCTCAAGTATGTCAATAAATCACTCAGAACTCTATTAACAAAACCAAACCAAACAAAACTAAAATATTCTGCACTGGAAGCACTGCTTTGCATCTGCCACCATCTCAGAATCTATTATAAGGGCATATTTTTATTACTAAAAAAAACAAGTTTGGCCAATATCAATATGTAATCAGCAATAAATCTGAAATTTTACATAAAGAAAGGGCAGATTAAGGATACTTTGCCATTCCGTGTAGTTATTTGTTGAAGCCTTCAGTGTTTATGAATTTCTGCAAACCTAAAAGTAATAAGTTCCAGAGTCATGAGCCATCCAGTAGGAAAAAATACCCAGTAATGAGCATGATGCATTGGTGAGAGCAGATCCTCCCAGATCCCTTATTTAGCTCTGCCAGCAATTAATATGTGACCTTGAACAAATCAGTCAGCTAAAAATCAGTTTAAGGCACCATTTTCATACTGGACATAGGTACAAATATTGTCTAAATAGCACAGATTTTCACATACAAATAGGTAATTCAGGCTCTCTTGCAATTGTACCTTATTTTTTAAAGAATTTTTTGTAAGAAAATAAGAAATACAGTTTCTACATGGAGCTTCCACACCTACTTCCCTGGAATTTTGTTTGAGAAGGTGTCAAACAACTTTTCATGCTACAATATTTATTTCTGTTGTTCGCCTCCCAAAGTATATCACCACAGGAGAAAAGGGGAGGAAATTTCGGAGATGGTGTTGGGCTCTGTAAGAGAATCTTTGCATTTAGGGCAAAATATTTGCCTTAATTTCAGTGAGTCTGCTCGTTCATGAAATCCCCAAAGGGATAATGGGTGAACTTGAAACAAAATGCAAAAATTAAGCAGGATATCAAAGAATCATAAGAAGCTTTTCTATAAGCAATCGTTTTACCCTTTAAAGTTTGTTTTTATCATGAGTGTTCAGGAAATTGTATTAATGATTTGTACATTAAAAACCTATTCTTGTTTCCATGTAAAACAATTTTTCAGCTTTGCCCACACTCATCCATCCGTGGATAGATGCAATACTGTGTGGCTTATTTGATCAAGCACACCAAATTGAAAGTATTAAATAAAATCAGTTTTGATATATTCACTCATGCCTCTCCTCTAACAGCCATTTTGAAACAAGATAAATGGTGACAAAAATGTGATTTTTTTTTTTTTAACCTGTTCGGTTCTGTTACAAAGTTCACTTAGGGCACCCCAAAACCCTTCAGAAACCTTGACACCACTGCATTGTGGCCTCAGCTAAACAAGAACTCAGGATTTGAAGTTCAAAATAAAATATTCAAGTTTGATAACACAATATGTGTTTAAAATGAGTGCCATAAGTTAAACTAAGAGGGTGATGAGGTACTGTTGTGTTTGGGGTTCTTTTGTTTGTTTGTTTTTTTAACAGAAGCATTATAGAAATACTAATTTCAAATAATTTACCCAAAGCAGTAGAGGACTGCAGGTTGAACTTCCAAGCACTTAAGAAGTTTTTAAAGGCTCATGTGATGAGCTCGAGTGATGCTAAAGCACATCCCTGTAATTAGCTGTGGCATTTCCATGGTAATCATAAACATGTGCATAACCATTGGTACAGCTTTGGGATGAGAGCTTAAAAGAGATGCACATCCCTCAGCCCAGCTCTTGACTTTGATGCACTCACTGAGTCAATAGCACACAGCCCATTTTCCTTATTAAAATGTTATTTTTCAGGATTCAGCTAATTAAAACATTCCAGGGATCTAAGCCCCCCAAAAGAACTAATTGTTTTCTCTTCGTGTAAAATGGGGATTTTTGACAGACCAACTTTGAGAAGAAGGTGTTTATAGCAATCTGACTCAAGCCCCACTTCAAATAACCAGGTTGACATGGAATACCACAGGTGCTTCCTTATTTTCCAATTATATTTTGTCATCCTGAAGCTAATGAAACGTTATGCAATAAAATTTCAATAGGGTGTTTTCAAGGCTCCAGATCAAAAAGGAACAATTTCAAATGAACTTCAGAAATGGGATGTCAGCAATGTGGGGCAGAGCCTGACTGCAATGAGCTGAAGGATAATCACACTGCCTCCCATTCACTCCTCCACACTGCAAACATTAATCAGGAAACTTCCTCTTAAATGAAACTTTGCAATCCAACAGCAATATCTGTCAGCTGAAGGGAGGAATGACAGAATTGTTCCATTCTGTCTTGTTCATTAAAACCTGGATTTTTTTTTTTTAAAGAAAGGATGTCTTATGATTAAAATATCATTATAAATGAGATGGTAGCCTGTCATGTGGAAAATTGAGATTCTCTGGTTCTGGTGAGCTGCCTCCCAGCCTGAGGGTTTTTAGCTTACCTAAGTGACAGGCCCTCCTGTCTCACTAGCTTACACATTTAATTTTGCATTAACTGTTTTCATGTAGACTTTTTATTGTTTAATGTGCTCCAAGACACAAAATGTGCTTGTTGTCTTGCTTTTATTGCCATGCCATGCCATTACATACCATATGGATCTATGATCTTTTACATTCAAATTTTTGAATGAAGATATTAAAATCTACAGACATTATCCCCACTGCAAAAAGTTTATTTTTCTTGAATGACTAAAATGTAAAGGAGCTGCACAAGCATTAGATTTTTATTTTTGGGAGCTGTCTTGTTCTTGAATGCCAAGCTTCTCCTGCCACACTGAACAGTTTCATTAGTGCACCATTTTTTTCAGTTCTTTCATGATTTTAACATAGATTAGATTGACAGTAACCACATTTTTCCTTCAGGGCAAAAATATATGTTTTCCTATTAGATTTTGAAGGGATAACATCAATGGTTGACCTCAATTTTGGCAGACTATTCTACTAACTGCACTCCTATTATATTTGCCAATCAGTTAAAGCACTTCTGTCAAACCCAAGTACTTTATCAGCTGTGATCAAAGGGGGTCAGGTCCTCTAATTTTAGAAGGGATTTTTTTTTTATTTCTTTCTCTCCCAGGAAGATATCAAAAGACCACATTTTAGTGACTGATAGTCACGGGACAAATTCATACTCCAGTGTGCAACCCAAAGGAATATCTCAGTCACTTCTGGGATATTCACCCAGCATAAAAGATAAAGAGGTTTCCTGAGTATTTGTCCCTTTTCCTAATCATAATTGCCTAATGGCACAATGAGATTTGCAAAAGCAAATCTCCCTGAAGCCATGGAGTGTTGCCCATTAATGTCAGGGTAAATCAGGTCCTTGATGTCTTTTCCTCAGGGTAAATCAGGTCCTTGATGTCTTTTCCTCAGCCAGGCTTTACTAAAATTGCTAATTCAGTGCCTGTATGAGGGTACCTAACTTTGTTTCTGAGAAATATACTTGGGAGAAGTTGTTATTTCTCCATTTAGAGAGCAGAGAGAAGTGGGGAATAAAAGAAGAGAGCGGGAATTAGATCCCTGATGGTTTTGAATAGAGCAAATATTAAATTCTTTCTTAATGAAAGGGCATTGCTGTTAGTTACTGGAAAGCTTCATTTCAGCCAGGTACTGAGGCAAATGCCAAACCTGCCTGTGTTTAGCAAAATGTTTAACTAATGAAGAGGAAGGCATTAAAGGCAATGAGGTAAGAAGTGCTGTCACAGAATTCATCTGAAGAAACTGAAATAGTCCTCACAACTCAAAAGACTAAGGAATCCACGTTGCCCAGAGATTCTTGCAAATGATCCATCATTTCAAATGGGGAAGAAAAAGTGCTGAACCTTGTTTGTATATTACTTAAGAGGATAAATTAATGGGATAAATTATTCATTCTGAAATATTCACTGGGCTTTACTAGCTGTGACAGCAAACATAATGCAGGGATTTTGGGCATTTCAGTGTCACAGAGATGTGAGGACATGCTTGGAGACACTGCAGGCCAAAGTGAATGGTAAGAGAGATAATTAAAGATGCTTTAATAGCTTTTCAAAGTTGCTAAGATACTGTCAGGTAGCGTAACACATCTTGGACAGCCACAATATCCAGGGCTATGTTCTAAATATTCATTTCCTGTAGCTTTGCTTTCATTTTGCCTTTCCCTTTCTTTTGCCTTTCCTTTCCTTTTTCTTTTTTCTTTTTTTTTTTTTTTAAACTTCCCTGGTAATTGCAAACCTCTTCAGATAAAACACCCCCATCTGACAGGAAGAAATATTTATGTTAGGGATCCACTGTGTTCACTTGGCAATGAAGGAGTTTTTACAGCTTCTCTGGCTAATAAAAAGCAACACAAATATAAAGAGGAAATTATCTGGGAAAACATGACTTGTAGCAAAGCAGGCTGCTGAGGTGATGTATGTTTACCACTTCCCATACAGTAGGGAAAGTACCAGGAGATGGAGCCTTCTGTGACTCCCATACCTGGATTTTTATAGCAGCAGAACCCCTCAGTTCTGCAGCTGTGTAATTGAAAAAAAAATAAAATAAAACACCCACAAAAACATTGAAGGTGTTTGCATTAGACACAAATGAGAAGATGGAATAATGTGAGCTGAAACAGCTTTGCAGATATGACAAAAAAAAAATAATCTCAAATAAACAGTTCTGTGCTCTCTACCTGCCTGAAGCTTAATGCAACAGAGCAGTTTAAGTGGGAATTAGCTAATATAACAACACAACATGATAATATATATAATAATAGTGGATATTGAATAATTTAAGGGTTACTTTAATCCTCACAACAATAGTATTCAGACACACAAAGGCTTCACCTCATCAGTGAGCAAAGATCCCACAGCAAACTTTGCTGAAATTAAAATTAAAAGCTGAAATGCCTATAAATACTGAAAAATCACTTCAGCTCTGATTGCCTTGACACAAAGCTGGATGGAAAAAATCTCTTCAGCCTTGCTTTGGATGCCCATTTTTTGCCATAGAGATGCATTTCAATCCCACACTTAGCAGTGACTGGTTTTTGGAAAGAGAATGACAAATGCCTGCTGAACTTTTCTCTTAAAACTTAACACCCAAGATCAAAGACTAATTCAATTAATTCTAATCTCTAAAGTTATTAGATCTGGGGGCTTTATTATTAACATTTTTTAGGCTTTTAATCCTTTATACAATGACTTATGCAGGCACGTAATATCCCAAATGATTATCACCATGTTGCAAATTCTAATAAATTTTTATCTGGCACAAATCATATATAAAGCTGCCAGTTTAGCTCCTTCTCTGTAGAAAAGAAATGGAAAATGCTGCACACGATGGAAACAAGGGGTGATAAGGAATACAGATATCAGTGCACTATTTGCAGCTAATCATTTATTCAGAGATCAGAAATTGTTTCCAAGCAGACACAGGGCAGTTCTTGGCACTGAACATGATCCCCTCTCAAGCAACTTGGAGTAAAAAAAGGAATGTAAAGAATCCTAAGGACTGTGAAATGCAAAAATAACTCTCAGCTGCCTTTTCTCTCTACATTGTCTGGAGTCATGAGAGGCAAGCCCTGACCCCACAGAAGTCAACAGAATTTCTGTCATTGCTGGTAGCAGGACCAAGCTTTATCACTGTTTTTATTAATAATTCATTCTTTAGAAAGACTTCATGTGTATTTTGACAGCGGCTGTGATTTTTTCATTGAAGTGAAAAGATGATAAAGACTTGGATGACGTTACCAGCTCTGATATGAGGATAAAACTGAGAAAAAAAATCAGACCATGCTCATGTTTAGTTCCTACTCTGGCTAGCTATTGGCTGAATTCCACTTGAACTTTTAAGGTTGGACAGGACTTGGGGCAGCCTGGGACAGGGAAGGGTCCCTGCCACGGCAGGGGTGGCACTGGATGGGCTTAGGGTCCCTCCCAACCCCAACCACTCTGTGATTTCTGGGATTTCTGTCATTTCTGTGATTTCTGTGGTTTCTGTGATTTCTGTGATTTCTGTGATTTATCTGGTTTCTGTGGTTTCTGTGTTTTCTGTGATTTCTCTTGTTTCTGTGGTTTCTGTGATTTCTGTGTTTTTTGTGGGATTTCTGTGATTTCTGTGGTTTCTCTGTTTTCTGTGATTTCTGTGGTTTTTGTGGGATTTCTTGGATTTCTGTGGTTTCTGGGATTTCTGTGATTTCTCTGGTTTCTGCGATTTCTGTGGTTTCTGTGATTTCTGTGGTTTTTTGTGGGATTTCTGTGATTTCTGTGGTTTCTCTGGTTTCGGTGATTTCTGTGATTTCTCTGGTTTCTGTGAATTCTGTGATTTCTGTGGTTTATGTGATTTCTGTGATTTCTGTGGGATTTCTGTGGTTTCCATGATTTCTGTGGGATTTCTGTGATTTCTGTTATTTCTGTGATTTCTGTGGGATTTCTGTGATTTCTGTGATTTCTGTGGGATTTCTGGGATTTCTGTGATTTGTGGGATTTCTGTGGTTTCTGTGGTTTCTGGGTTTGGTGAATGGAGCCCAGCAGAGCTGACACCACACAGCTGTGCCATGCTGAGCTCTCTGCACTCACACAAACAGTCCTGGCAGCTCTTGCACCACCACAGAGAACAAAACATGGCACAATTCATACTTTTGTGTCGATTTGCCTGTCAGGGCTCAATCCTGAGCTCTCAACAGAGTGACTCCCCCTGTGACATTATTTTGGTAGTTGCAAAACACAGCATTATTCCATTATTGAATGAAATGGATTGACCTGGATAAGAAGAAAGCCCTTTTCAGTTGACAGTGTCTCAATGCAGTAAAAATCTATCAGGGGTTGTTTCTAGTGAAGCTGGAAACCAATCAGCTGCTAGTCTGTCAGAGTACAAGATCAATTCATGCAACGAGTCCACTCACCTCCAGGACTTGCAAAGCCAAGAGCCCAAGGCTGGAAGATGTATCTTGAGTTGGGAGCTGGATGCTGGTGATCCTGGTGGGTCCCTTCCAACCCAGAATATTCAGAGATTATGATTCTGACTTGAAAAATTTCACAAGAATCTTCATTATTTCTTTGCATTGGAATTCTTATTTGTAAAGCACCACAAAGAACTTTCAAATTTTAGAATGCAAAATTACTGTAAGAATGAGTGACAAATAGTACAAGAATTAGTAAAATATCAGACTAACCAATGATAATATTCTAGACAATTTGAAATATACTGAACATCTGTTAAATATCTGACCCCCATGTATTGATTTTGACATTTTGTCAGTCATGTCTCAGTCCACCAGACAGATGCTGTTAAATTGTATTTGGAATATGGCATGCATTGTTAATGGATGTATGAATGGAGGTTTAGAAATTGTGTGCTTTTATTTCCACTTCACAGTTCATGCTTTAGATAGATGCTGGAAAGGATTTCTCAGAAATGAGAAGAAATGATGACAAGTTCCAGACATTGTCACAAATTCTGGGTTTGATGTGATGACACACTAATACTCTCCAGGAGAGAATACACACTTCAGAATTTTAAAAGTCACTTGCTTCAAAAACCTGATGCTGTTGGAAAAAAACCAACTAAACCAACCCCGGTGGAAACAGTTCATGACCTTAAAAACGGGGGGGAAGGATGTAGGGAACAGTTTGTTGTGGTCTCACCTGTACTAAATGAAATCTAAGTGTTAGCAAAGTTTAAAAACTCATTTCCTATTATAGAGGAAATTCTTAAAGAAAATTTAAACAGCTCAATTCAGATGAAAAGTGCAAATTATTTGGGAGGCAGCAGAGATGACACCAAACTCCTCTAAGTCTGCACAAGCCCTCAATCACAGCCAGTGGGACTGAGCCAGCTCCTCAGAGGTGTCTGCACAAACTGTGAGCAGAGCAAGGAATCCCCTCCCCACACTCTCCTCCAAACTGGGCTGTGATATTGAGATATTATTTCTGCTTCCAAGCTCTTTCAAAGCTGAGTCTTAATGCCCACAGCTTGAGTTGCCTAAACATCCCAGGCTATAAAGTAATTTTGGACAGATTGCTAATTCTCTTTTAATTATGGAAGTAATATAGCAAAGACAAAATTAGACACATTTTATTTGGAATGTTAAATATCGATAATGCTGGTGAATAGAGCAAAGAATTATTGATTAACTGTCAAGGGTAGTTGGTAAATGGTCTGTGTGCTCAATCAATGAGTTAGTACCCTGAAGAGAGTGATCCTTAAAGCCCTTAGCCAAGGCTAGAGATTGATAGCCTTCTGTTTTATTTTCAGCTTGCTAAGTATGTGCTGAGCACAGTGCAAAGTATCTTTGTCATTGGCCCAAAAATAAAACTTGTTTTTGTGGATATATTATGTACTTATAGCTGGCAACAACCATTTCACACTTGCAAATTAAACCAATCCCTGTCAAGTGACTGAGAGTCATGTTGATTTCAGTGAACCCAGAGAGATCTGGTTATCTGTCAAGATGAGTTTGGTTAAATGTTAACAGAGTTCAAAAGGAGAATAGAAAACATCAGTTCTAGTGAATTCCACCAAGTAATCTGTGTCAGGTTTACTTGGAGGGGGAGAAAATAAAAGAGAAACTGTATTAAACCCCCAGAGAACCCTGCCCAAACTTTCTGCACAGTTTTTGGCCATTGTGTATCCTGGCACTGAAAGAAGTGTAAGGAAAGCTCCCCCAGAGACAATCCCTGCCTAATGGTTCATAATATTTAATAAAACAGGAAAACCCTTCTACTGCATTGGACTAAGTATGGATTGACAAACAAGAACCACAAAGCACCAACCTCACTCTCTTCTCCTCTGCATTTAACCAGAATTTCTTCATTAAGCTTGGCACTGTCCAGCATAACTTTGCCTATTTTCAAAGTATCTTACATAAATCTCAACTTTTCTTCAGTTTTCAACACCAACTTCAAGCCTGGCCCACGCCACCTGAGCTGCACCTTGCACACAGCAGGAAATCCCTGACCACTGCAAACATTTTCACACCCATTTGATGTTACAGTGCCCAGCAGAAACCATCTCCAAAAGCCCAGGAAGAGGTCTCCATGCCTGTTACGCTCTCAGTTTCCACATTAGTTCAGGCAAATCATTTTGAGGGCTTTTTTAGCCAATTTCCATAATGTGCACCCTGCCTTCCTTTCCCTTTTTAAATGGGTTATTTTTATGTTCTGTTTGCACAGAGCTTCAGCGATACACAGATAACAGGGAGCCTGCAATGCCTCCAGCATGCATTTGTGTAGCTTACAAGTACAGAAAATTCCTTGTTCCCCTGGTTACTCTCACTAGATCTGCATTATAACATAAGAAAGAATGACAACTTCCTGGCTGTCACCAGTGAACCCAGCCATTAAGCAAAGATTTTGCAAATAGATATTGTTTAACATTTTAATTTTTCCTTTGAAAACAATTGGGTAAGGAGAGAACAGCTGTCAGTAAACAGGCAGTCTAAAAGAATTAGAGTCTCTGGAAGAGACATTAAGAATCTGGGATGTTACATGGCTGACAAAGGCAACTGGGGAAAGATAATGTTTGTAAAATCATTTGCTTAAGCACACTTTGAGAAATGAGTGGAACACAGCAAACTGAGATGTTAAACTCAGGCCTTGATTGTTTGCAGGATCCTGACAGAGCCAAGCACAGTGTAAGACATCTGCTGATGGGCATTGACCTGATAGTCCCTGGCACTCAGAGCTCAGGATGTGAAATTCTGGTTTTCACCGAGCAAGAAGCATTTACATTTAAATGTGCAGTGTGACAGAGCTTGTTCTGAATTTCGGGAAAGGGCTGAGCCATCTGTGGGAGACAGCAGAGCTCCAAAGTTTGGTGTTCTCCCTGCAACAAACACACTCACCTTAGCTGGAAAGCAGCTGCCATGGAATAGAAATGTGAATATCACAGATCTGATCCAAATGAACCCCTCACTGTGTTGATTCCAATTGTAAATGCAGGTGAACCCAATGGGAAGGAATGACTATGTCTGACTCAATTCAGAAGGCTGAATTATTTCTTTATTATAACTATGCTAAAATACATTAATATACTATATAAAAAGGAAGAGACTAAAACTACATACTATTTTATCTAACTCTAACACAACTCCTGCCCCTCTCTGAGAGTCCAGCCCCAGGTGGGTTGGATTGGCCACCAGGCTCAAACAATCCTCACCAGAACCCAACCAAGCAATACCCCAGATAAACAATTCTCCAAACACATTCCACATGGGAAAACAAGGAGCAGAAATATAAATTGTTTTCTCTTTCATCTCTCTCTGCGCTCCTCTATGAAAATCCTGAGAGGGAGAGAAATGTGCTTGCCACAGATTCCTGCACAGCACTTCCACTGTGGTATTTTTGCTGCATGTGCCATATCTGCCCTTCTGCTCACGGATTCCTTACCCCCCAAGACATGCTTTATGTGGACATGGAGCTGCAGAACATTCAGGAACACAAACCATGTTTCTGGCACACTGTGTGGAGCATTATTCTACATCACTTGCTGTACCTCAGATCACATTACATCATGTCAAATATCCTGAAATTGAAATAACAGCACATGACACAAGACATTCGTTACGTAATGTGATGTGACTGTTAGAATTTCACCAAAAGACATTCTCCTGATCCATAGACTACTATCAAATCAGACTGGAGTTAATAAATCCAAATTGGATTTGGCACAGAGAGCATGAAAGTAAAACGAGAACAATTTTGTGCATGCATTATATGCATAATCCTGTACTTAATATAATCACGTTGAGTTGGAGATGAGGATTTTCTTGTGTGAAACTGGCAGGCTTGTGCAGCTAAAAAATGTGGTTGTTTTATTTATTTGCATATAGATGTAGTAATAGAAATCTATAGTGGATGAAAAATGTCTTCGTGAACAGAACAGAAAATAAACTTTGTCATCTTTTTAATCATCAGGTGTCCTGAAAGGAAAAAAAATTGTGGATCAGGCAAGTTGTTTAGTAAAAACACTCAAGAAATATTTTTTGGAAAATTTATATTGTGCAACCTGTCATTTTTGATGCTCCACAAGTCTTTCTTAGTGGACTTCTGTATATCCTGTCCTGTTGCAACCCAATCTATTACATCCAGTACATCTCTAAATGAGCAATGCACATTTCTAAACAGCCCAGACAACTGATATCCCTGGTATGGCACAGAGCTCAGTCCAGATAAATATTAAGGAGACTGCTTTATTTTTGTGAAAATGCTCAAATGTCCACAAAAGCCCCTACCAAGAGCAGAGACCATTATGTCAAATAATTGTATCTGTTTATGGCATCAGTAAACCCCAGAAATCACAGGTAAGCCCAAACACTATTGACAGTGGACATTTTAAAGCAGTGAATTTAGTGTTCTGTTCTCAAAAAACACCCTCAGTTCTATTAACTCTACTGCCTGAAAACATTTTACTTTTAGGCCAAATGTTTTCTGGGTTGAAATATCAAATATGTGCTGACTGAGTAAACAGGGTAAAAATCAAATTGAGTTCAGACAAATTGATGCAGACAGCAACACCTTTGAGACAGTGGCAGTGTCACAGGAGTGAGAGACACCAAAAACTGAATTCATCGGGTGAAAGACTCAGTGCATCACCCAAGCACACAACTGGGAAAACTATGTTCTAAAGTAAAAATTACTCCCTCTGTCATGATTTCTCCTTAAGTGTAATTCATCCTAAATTAACAAAAATTTCATACAACTTCTGTCTGAAAATACTTTCAGAATGAGGTGTCTGTTTTAATAAAATTGTCAAAAGATTGCCCCAAGTGAGAGGCAGTGGAAAGAGGACAACTTGGAGGGCTCTTTTTAGAGGGGAATCCTTTTTACAGGCAGTACAGGCAAATGTTAAAGAATGCACAATTGCTACCTTGAGCTGGCATTATAAATAAATAAAAAATATCACCCACCTCACGACATTATCCTTTGTAAATTAAATTATTCAATTGTGCTCAAAAATTTTCATTTTTAATGAATTGTCCATTTATTCTGGTGAACTCAGCACATTAAATGTTGAGTGAGAGCTTGTTCTTAGTCTAGCAGGACATTTAGTTGTAGTTCAAAATCTTCACTGAATATACCTCACTTGTGATTAAACCAAAGGAAAAAGCACACAAATAAAATGCTGTCATTTGTAGCCCTAGCCAGCAATGAGGCAGCAAAAGAGAAATCTCTTTCTGGAAGGAAAAGCATTTCTACACTGGAGAACAACTGCTGGAAATCAAAGAAGATTAACCTGTCTCTTTTCTCTCTCCATCCCTGTAGTGGACAGGAGAGATCTCCCTTGACTGCTGTCCTAAAGCAACTGATTCAAAAGCAAAATCCCACCTATTTCATGGCTACAATCAGCTTTCATCACACAGCAGAAAGGTGGACATGGAGAACTGAATTAATTTATCTCCAGAAGCCAATGCAGGATCTACTCTGCTTAAATTACCCCTGAAAACACATTTTTAGTCTGCTCCTAAGTAGTGCAGAGCAGACTCCACTATTTCCCCCAGCAATTAATTCTATGCAGTGGTTTTTACAACTGGAATTTGTTCCTGATGTCTGGTCTAAATCTGCCATGCTGCTGTTTTAATTCCATTATTCTTTATCATGTCCCCAGGAGCAATGGAAAACAAATCATTCCCTTTCTGTTTGCAGCAATTTGGAGGCACTTGGAGCTCCATCTCGCTCCCCTCCTCCTCGTTTAGATGGAACAATTAAAGCTCTGCCAGGCACAAGGCTGAGCCTCCCACCACCCTTGCCAGGGTAAAGCACAACTGGCACTGGTGGAATTTAGGATTACAGGCGAAACATAATTTCTTTATTTAAATTTTTATGTATTTCCTCCCCCAAATATTGAAATTCCTGCCCTAAAGAAAGTATTAACTGCCAATAAATTAAATTCACTAAATATTCCTCAAGTCACAAGCAGTTTTACCCACAGCACTATCCACATGGAGTCCTTTTAACTCTCCTCTCTGAGCTGTACTTTATTTTTTTACAAACAATTTCTGCAAATTCTGAGGCTCATTTTGCACTTTTGGGGCCTAATAACACAACTCCAGGCTCGGGAACAAACCCCAAAATGATCTGTTCATTTTCCAAATGAGCTGAAAGAAACAACTGAAATATGAAACAAGAACAAAAGGGAGAACCTTCTAAAATTACACTGGTGCTTCGTAGTGTCCAAAATATTCCATGTGCTTGCACACACACAGGAGTGCTGTAGGTAATGATTTTATTGGTGCTAGAGGTTCTCTGCAAGTAAAGTGAAATATTCTAAGTGAGCTTCTCTTGAAGGTTATTTTCCCACTGGGTTTGTTTCACCATAGTTGCTTCCATGCTTAGAAATGAGTTTGCATGGCCACAGTGGCACAAAAATCATATAAATTATAATTAGACATTTTCAATGATTCTTATAAGCAGTATGAGTATCACCTATTTTTTTTTTTTCCTCATGACGAGAAATAACTGGGAATAATAAGTAAGAGAGAAAGAGAATTGCTTGTCACATCATTCCCAGCACTGTGCAGCTCCATGCTGAACATGTATTCCAATGATTCAGGAGCTGTGAAAATCCAGGCTGGAAGGGGAGTGGGGGCTGATTTATGGAGGGAGGTGTTGCTTTTGCTACATATTTTATTTTGACATAATACACAGTTGCCAATGTGAAAAAAAAAACTTCTTCATATGCTTCTCATTCTGCATCAGAATATGCCATGAAATATCAGCAAGCCTACATTACATAAAGTAATAAGCGATTCACCACCCACATCTCTTTTTTTGTTGTTGTTAACTCTTGTTTATGATTTAAACCAATAATCACACTAAACACTTGGAAATAAATTAAGCGTTTTCAGTCTGATTAAATTGGCTGAATGCTTTAAACATGTGAGCAGCTCTAATCATCCCGGGATAGTCAGGGAGTTAATCATGCAAATGTCTTTAGATATTTCACTTTGCAGAGCTGGGGCTTGGAGCCTGCACTCTGCAGTGAGAACTGCAGCTCAAGCCACGCTTTTCAAACTTCATGGCCAGCAAGCCAGCAGGGCTGAGCAGGACAGGAGCACCAGTAGAAAGGGTTAATAATGGGAATAAAGTGCAGCCCTAGAGCAGGAAAGCCCTGGCTCCAGGAACAGGGACCAGCTCCAGTGCCCCAGCATCGCTGCTCCTGCCCAGCTCAGCTCTGTTACGCACATTTTCCGGATTGATTCTCTCTTTGTGCCCGCTGCACAAGAGGAGATTGTTCAAAAATGATCCTTGCTCCCTCACTCTGTTTTGGAGACTGCACTTCCACTAGTGGTGAGACTCATTTACTACTCATAGTCATCTTTTTTTTTTCCTACCTTCCTTTCTGTATGAAGGAAAATTTTAGGATGAGTGAGGGGAGTCATGGGGTCCATCATTCAGTCAAATCTCTATTTTATTTTGATCAGAATCTGAACCTTTCCTACCCTATCTTCTTTCCTATCTCTGAGATGATTGAAGAAGATTGCATCTAGATCCCACAGTTTGATATTACAGCTGACCTTCTTTAAAGCTCTCATTTAACAGAGCAGTTGGAAAAAGACAGAATATGGTCAAAGAAACACCAGACTTTCATAAAATTAATTAACCAATTAAATTTTATATAATTTATCTCTTCTCTACAGAAGCAGATATTTTCATTTCCAATAAAATATGTTACTCCTATTAAGAATATTTAATATATATGCCTAACTTTATGTACTACCTACTGACTGGGTTTATTCCTTGATTAACCCACCCAGACACTGCTAAAACAATTAAGGGTAATGAAAGCACAGTAACTCAGTGCAGAAAATAAACCTTTGCAATAGTCTCAAAAAACTTTCAGAAAATATCCCCTGAATTTTAAATTCTGCCCTGTAATTGTATTGGAAAGCCCAGTTTGGGCTTTGCAACCAACCAATCAGACCCCAAACCAGTAAATTGGTGAAGGAGATTAAAATCCCTCTTAAGGATAGGATAAGGAAGGATCAAAAATAGAAGTTTGTCAACTGCTGTGTGCCACCAAAAGATGTCAGTGATATCTTGTCATTTTATAAAAGGATAACCCTGATTTTGCTTGCCTAAGAAGAGTGGGAGTTATGATTCTGCAACACAACAAAGCATAAGTGACTTATCAGGCTTTATAGGGTTGGAAACAAATTCCCCAAACAATAAACAATAGAATTGATTGGATTTATAACTGACACTACACAGTATTTATTTGTAAAATTTAAATGAGTTAGCGTGCCGTGCCTGGGAAGAAACACAAGACAGATCGAGGTCTTATAAATGAGTCCCAGAACCAGTTTGTTTCTTCCTCTGCTTTCTTCCCACACTCAGGAAGAGCCTTCCTCAATGACATTAAGGTTATGATGGAAAAAATGATTCCTCTGGAAGTCTATAGAGATTTTGTTAATATGCCTTTATGATGTGGTATTATGATGGCAATTCAATTTCATTGCAGGCCTAATGAGACCGTGTTACAATGTCAAAATGAAAGGAAACTATATTAATCACGTTATAGTACCCCGAGAGAAAGAAAAACCTAAAGAAATTAACCCCATTAAAAACTATTTTAAAACAACATTAAGATTTAGTGAATTCAGAATCGCTTTGCTTTTGTTGGTTTAGTGCTTCAGGTAGAAGCTAAATTTGGCACTGATTTACAACTCATTAAATATATTGACATCAAGGGAATCAGTGGAAGTTTTAAGGAAATACAAACAGAACAAAATTCAGACCAACTGCTGTGGTTATGCAAAGCACCAGGCACAGCCTGATTAGTGCCACAGCTAAAATATCTTTTCCTTTCAGTGAAACCAGAATTTCTGCTTTTCTCACATAAAAAAGGTGGCAATTTGGCCACTGTCTCAGAAATTAAGTTTTTGTGTCTCAGCTCTTTGATAGAATATTGGAATTTGTACTAAACACTGTAGAATTAAATTCCCAAAATTACCAAACAGAAACAAATTGGGGTGGAAAATTCTCACTGATCTTATTAGAAACAAAGATACAATTGGCAACAAAATACAAAAATAGGATGGGTTAACTGCTGGATGCCTTTTCAGGATGGGTCTGCTCCTTTGGGGTTAGGTGGATTTTCAGTGGCTTTCTTGTTGAAATATACATTTTTGCAGTTCACTTCGAAGAGCCTGGAATTCTTGCTCTGATCAGTTCTGAGGTTTTCCTTTCCATCTCCTCTGTCCTGTGATCCTGGCTCTGCTGTAATCTCTCTTCTTCTCTATTTTCTCACAGACTCTAGTCCTGCTCTCCCTTTTCCTCTCACCAGTATTCCTTATTGAAAATTCCATTTCTCTGCCACACCTGGGCTCCTCTGATCCACGGTACTGCACCCAGAATTCCTGAAGACAGGAAAACTTTCTCTTTGCTCCAGAGATGTATTGATTTTTTTTTTTTTTTAAGCCCAGGTGTCTCTTAAGACATAGACATCTATCAACCTATCAATCACTAATAAGCCAAAGTGTGACATTTAAAAGGTTCTTGTCCACAACATATTATTTAATCCCTTTCCTGCCAAGGCAGAAAAAGTCTCCAAGTGGGAATCTTATAAGAAGTCAGGAAGAGTTTTCTCTTGATTGTAGGATCCAGCAGAGACTCCGTTAGAGAGTCCCTTGTGAGGATTTATTTCATTTCACAAGAAGGAAGAAAGAGAAATCCATGAAGCTGTTCTACACTGATGGGAAATAAGCTCTCATATGTGCACTACATTTGAAATTCTTTTATTTTTACTAGTGGCAGCATGCCAAGAACCAGAGTTAAATATTTTCCCAGCTCACTCTTTCGTCACCTACCACCATATAAATCAATTTATTACCAAGTCTACACGAGGTTAAGTAAGTACATGCAACTCAGGCTCAGGTGTGAGTGCAGATGTATTTTAATCCATTTCACAAACCCAGCCACAGCTGTATTGGTTTCATAGCCTAAAGAACAACTCAGGAGAGGAACTGATGAAAGACTACATTCACTGATTATCTCCACCTTCCTTAGCTCAGTCCATATCATCTCCCTCTCATCTTCAGCTCCCATCAAGCTAATCAAGACACAATAGCAAAAAAAAAAAAACATTTGAGATTTGCTTCTGAAAGCTACAGGCCCAGTGGAGACACGGAAATGTCGACACTCACTAAGCAAAGCATTATTCAGAACATCTGCCCATCCAGTGCAATGTGAGCTCCTGTCACTCAGCCCTGACTGAGTGCCCAGCACTGATACCCCAACAGAACGTTATTATCTTTCATGAGAATATGCTAATTCCTTTTGTAGCACTGATACACCCTATCCTCTGACATTCCCAACATGTTCTGGTGTGATGTATTAATTCAAGATTAAAAAGAAAAAAAAAACAAACAGAAAAGACTGTGCAAAGGCAGTGATAAAGGCAGCATATATCTGGGAAAAATGTATTAAAATAATTAAATCATCCTCCCAGTAAAATTATTTTCCCCATATAACAACAGAATTTTTCCCATCGCTCTCAGTGGTGCCAAGACTCTACCTGATATCCAGATTTTGGGTTATTAATTAACAGCAAGGCACATTATTAGCTGTGTTACTCTGTGGCAAGTAAAATTTTAAAGGGTTATATTTTCCTATTGATTTCTATAGAACACATTGACTAATTAGCAAAATAACTTCTCTCCAATTCAATTATGATTGTGTATTATCAGATCACACTACACAGATATTTCTGCTAGCATTTTCAAGCAGTGGGTGACTAAAATCACATGTACTTGATACACATAATTACAACACATTATTTTGCAGCTAAGAACAAGCAGGTGGGACTTTCACAGAGCTTTCTTATTATATTTTCTACAATAGATTTCTTCCTTTTCATATTTGACTTCTCTGCCCTTCACCAATGTCCTCAATGATTTCTTCCACCAAGTGCTTTGCTACTTCACCTCCCCTAATTAAATCTCAACTTCAAATTCTCCCCTGACCCCCACGTAACTCTCTATAGATACAAAAGCTTTGAAACCAAAATCCTCAGTGAGCAAATGTTGGCCAGAGAGATTTTCTTCAAGCTTCTGCAGCTTTCAATCTGATCACACAAAATGCAGCCCCAAATCCTGCTCTGAGCAGCACGCTACTCTTTTGTATCTCAGTGGCATTTTCCCCTTGTTGGACTCCAGAAAAATCACAAAATTAGGCTCTGAGTGTCGAGATGAAACTGCAGATTCACTCTCAGCAACGAGACTGAAAAGAAAGAGTCTCCTAAAATTCCAGCTCTTCTTTCCTTCACTTGCCAAAAGAATCCTCCTCCTCCAGCATATGTGCAAGCAGAGAATACAGAATGAAAAGTGCTGGATTCCAAAACCTGGCTGAACAGATTTCTAGTTTTACCCAGCTATCTTTAAGAAAAGAATTTTAAAAAATATCCCTCAGGTTAAGGGGAAGTTGAGAACAGGATGGTAAAAATTATAGCATGACCAAGAAAAGGCATCATCCTCTCTAATCCTGCTTGATTTACAACCTCTGTCATTCCTGAATTTAACCTGTTGTACAAAAACAGGCAGCTGAAATTGGAGACAGCTTGTGAATGGTACTTTAAGGACCTTAGAATCAATCAAAAAAGGCAAACCAAAACTAACCCAAACAAAATCAACCAGCTATTAAGTCCACATAACCTATATCCAAAGTTAGAGTTCAACTGACACCTCGGGGAAAGACAGAAATATTTTGCTCCCAATTTGGTCTCTGGGCACTGTCATATCTGGTACAATATCTCACTCTTTCAGAAATGACATTTTCATGTCATAAAATCTAATTGATAGGCACTTTCAAGTGCTATTTTTAGAGATAACATCCAAAACTAACTAAGGCAATACACCAAGAAGTTAATATGAAGTTAAATCAAGCAGTCCTTCTCTCTCCAAGTCACGCTTTTCTTGACAATAATACACAAAACCAGCAACATTCCTCAGATTGGAAGTTTCTGACCCTCATCTTCGCCTGAACTGTGCTTTCACTTGAAACAATATTTACCATTGACTTAAAAGCCCAGAGTTCTCTTGTGCCAGGTAATTTTTGTGTTTTGTTTGGTTACTCTGAACCCCTCGATGATGCATCATTGTGCAGTTCATTCAAGATCAGATCAGTCACATTTTCTGTGACTTCAGAGTCAATCTTCTCTTTTTTTTTTCTTTTTTTTTTTTTTGGAGGAGCATACCAGAATAAAGACAAATGCTATTCTGGGCTCATTTCAGTCTTTCACCGTTCACAGGTTTATCCTGTTATTTTATGCCAGATTTCACCTTTTCTCACATTCCACCAGGAAATTTTGATACACAATTTTTACTTTTTTGTCCTCAAATGACTTCAGAAAACCTGACTACAAGCAGCCTTTTACTACAAGCCTCCTCTCTGCAATACAATCCAAAAAGTGAAGTAGCTCTGCCTCATTTACGTGGCTCAGGTAGGTTTGTGGCATTCTCTCCTCATGAAATCTAAGGTCAGGTTGTTCTCATGGGGTTTTTTTTTTCTGCTTTATCTTGCTGGTTGTATTGTTGGTGTGTTTGTACACCTGCCTTTAAAAATTCCTCACACACTGCAAAACATTTAGCAAAAAACAGTAAGCTCTAGACCTGTCAGACTTTAAGGAAAAGTATTTTTGATATTTTGAAAAATTAAACAAAAAGCAAACAATATATCTGCCATGAAGTGTTTTCTACTCTAGCATAGCTTCACAAGCCATCCCTCTGAAATTACCTTGAACTCGAATAAAAGCAGATAAACTTTTCAACAAACTTAATGTGACTGAATTTAAGCACATTGACTTTTGTTTAGTAAAGAGTCAGTCAACATAATTATACCAAGGAGTCAGGAAATAATGAATAAACTGATCCTTGTGGAATTTTTCTTGCCCTATGTATTTTTAAGACATTTCAAGTGCATTAATATTCATAAGAGCATTGAAAGCAAGTCTTGCAATCTGATCATTTTGGGAAGGTAAACAAAATTCAGACTTTTGTTGTTCCAATACTGGGTATCTCCTAATAAAAACAGACATCCTGATAACTTCTATTAACTGATTCAGCAGGGAAAACTCCAGATATTCCTTTGCTCAATAGGCTTGGCACTTTTCAGGGTGTCCTCATCTCTTTGGAGGTGGATCCACACAAGATCCCCAAATTCCCAGAGGGCTCTGTCCCACAGACCCACAAGCCAAGAGCATCAGCAAGAGCCACCAAGAATATTCTTCCTGTTCCTTCATTATGAATTGTCTTCAAGCATATTGTTTCTGCATCATCTCTTCTCCCTCCCAGCTACCCAAAATAAATTGTTAAAACGAAAACCAGGCTTTCACCTCACTTAAAAATGCACTCGGAACCAGAAGGGGCAACCAGATGGCTCAGGTGGAGTTCTGGAGAGCAATTTCCATATGGAAATACAAAATACTGATGTTACTGGAGCTCAAAATCCATGAATTCCTCAGTTATTTAATGATTCCTCCCAGACTTCATTAGAAATAGGATTCAAAAAAAAAGGGTCTATTGAAATGTGAGACACAAAACTGTTTTTAGAAGTCCTAATCACACATCCGTAGCAGGACACACGACAAAGAATTCAGCAGGATGTCAGGGAAAAAGGACATCACTGTTAACATCCTACTGACCTAGAATAGAGTATTTTCTACCAGAAAATAGTAGGAGTAATTTTAAGTCAATTTGACAGATATAAGTCCAAATCATCACAAACTTCAAACCCAAGTATTTAAAGGTGATATTAAATAGCCTCAAGAGAGCTCTCAAACACCTTTATCCCTTTTCCACTCAGCAAATACACAAAGGGGAAATGCTCGTAGAAAAAAAAATTGAAATAAAAAGAAAAAGTCTTAAATATGCACATTATACTGATTAAAAAAAAAATAAAACAAGAAAAGAAAACAAAGTCATGAGGATAAAAGTGTCAAAAGTAGCCTGAGGTCTGGCAGCTGACAATAGTAACCTGTAGGGAAGTGAGATGGGAAACTCTCCAGAATCATTCTGGCACAGAGCACTCCCTTTAAAATGGCAATTCACCCTAACTTCAGCCTTCCAGCCACTAGTTAGAAATATTTATCACACAACAAGACACAAACAAAATTTTACCTAAATCAACATAAATCATTGAGAGCAGTGAAGCTACAGTTCATGCCCAAGACTTTGCTAGCAGATATATAATTTTTTCTGATGAAATGGGGAATAATTCCTGATGCCTTGTCAGGTGCTCTGAAGTTCTGGCTTATCTGAAATTCCACCCTTGGACTGGCTGTGAAAACAAGGAATGGGCTGTAATAAAGTCAATCTTTGTTGTGCTCCAGCTCTTCCTCTGGAAAGGTCAGTGCCCTTGCAGACTGCTAGTTATGTTTTTAATTTGTTAGCACTGCTATTCAAAAATAAGCCAATTTCTTTCACACAGCTGCAGCAAGCACCAGAAATAAAACCAACAAACAGATGGCAGAGCACAGTCTAAAGGGTTTGGTTCGGCTATTGTACTTGTCCATTTTGTACAGCTGTTGTACATGTAGCTATCTCCATTTTACTTGTCTGGCTTCAGATGTCCCAAAAAGTTAAAAGGGGTTAGTTTGAATTTTAAAAATATTTTGTCTGCAGACATAAAATTCCAGATCCATTCAAGATCCAAACTCTTCAGTGCCTTGCTATGCTGAACTTTCTTTTTATTATCTTTGATTTTTGAAAGAAGTAAGGATGTAAGCAGGGGTGAGAAGAATCATCAGAGCACATGAATTTCAGATTCCAGAGCTTGCCCTTGATGGTGTTAGAGAAAATCCCATTTCAGCTGGATTTCTTTATGCTAACACAAAGCCCCCAAGACAAACAGAATTAAATATAGACAATTCAAGAAAGAGTATAATGCTATTATCCTAATTTGAAAATGAAGCTGTCAATAAAAGAGGAAAACCAACTGGAATGAAATCAGAGTAAGAAACAAATGAACTCTGCATTTTTATTTTCATCTGCTCTCCTCTATGGTAAAAAGGGTGAGAATTTCTTTTATTGCAGCTGGAACACTTTGATAAAAGTATTTTTGCTTTCTCTCATTCTTCTTCTAAAAGGAATATATCCATCCCACTGTTGTAAATAACTCAGATTTCTCAGGTCTCCCCCCACTACAAATTCTTCTGCCCTGTAAGTTCCTACAATGGACACAAAGAACTTGGATATCACTGAGCAAATCTTCACTGTCCTATGTCAACCTACTCCTGGCAGCCCCTGGTTGTGCATCACTTTACATAAGTGAGTCTACAAAAAGGAGAACAGAGATAAGAGACATAAATGGAAAATGCAGTACTGGAGAATGTGAATTACAGATCTTTATTCTCCTAAAAGCCACCTTGTTGGACACTGTTTTGTATTCAACAGCTTGCCCATTAACCCCCTGAAAATATTGTGTAATAAGGAATTAGCTTTGTGTTTGCCACCAATTACTGCAAGCTGGGAGCAGAAGCCTGTCAGCAAAATCTGTGTGGTTTTTGAAAGGACAAAGCAAAATCGCAATGGTCTTCTGCCTTCCTGAGCTCAGCTGAATCACTTCAGCTATTTAAGGCCTTTAACCAAGGTTACCTTAAGAAAAAATTAATAGAACAGCCAAAAACCCAAGAAGATCAGCTCATACTGGATGTACAGAAGTAGTCTGTGCAAGTGAAGTGAAATTTAGCCCAGATTTTTTTTAAGGAGGTGTTTAGAATTCCTTCTGATAACCTGCCCTGTGTGCATGCATCTACTGGGCGAGCTTGCCACAAGCAGACAATTAAAACCCAGCAAACTTGCAGGCTCAGCCTTCTGTCCTCTCCACATCTGAGAGAGATCTGGGTTTGTGCCTGGCCAGCACTTTGCTAATTAACTGGGTTCTGACTATTCTGCAGAAATGATATTTTAGTTTGCAATGCATCAAATTAATATTATGGTCAAACAAACTTTCACTGCAGAATGCTGAAGTCACTGTCAGTCTGCTGCATCTTGCCCTCAGAAAGCTCAGAAGGAGCCTAAAATTTGATTATATCAGTGTTATGCCCTTTCTCAATATGAGGCATTTGGACATGTACCAGAGTTTAGTATTTCAGTATTTGAACACACTATGAAATCTCAAACCAAGAAAATTAAAATACAGGTGTCTAATGAGCTAAATGCAATGAATATCTCAGGACTAAGATGTGTTTAATCCAACTTTCTCCAGGTTGCTCTAAAAAACTTCTAGTCAGTTTACTTTAAAAGTAAGATGTTTTGTGCTTGTAATTCCATGTAATTCAGAGTCAGAAGCATAATTTTCTTTGGACAAGTGCTTGAAGCAGGCCCTTCAAGACTATTCTTATTAAAACTCAATGTTTTTTGCTTCTTCTTCTCTTTTATTGGCTCAGAACAGAGGCCAGTACATGAGGTAAGGCTATATATTAGTATGGCAGCAAAATAATTCTTCACCCAGTTCTACTGGCTTTTTCTATTAGGATTCTGTGCTGAAAGTTTCAAATATAAAAGGTGAAAAGAGAATTTCCCACATTTTAAAACAGCCCAAACAATCTTTGCAGCAAGCTTGTACATTCGCCGAAAGCACAAACAAAACCCTGACACAACACAGGGGCTGGAAGCTGAAGGATAAATTATGCTTGCTGTGTTTTTCTGAATTGGATCCTGCCTGCATGATCAGCAGCATTCAGACTCTCAGCAGGAAGTCTCCAAAAGAGAGGGAAAACTAGGCAGGAGGCTTTAAAGAAAGCCCAGAGAAATGCACTGAAGGAAATGCGCTGAAGGAAAATTCTGGTTGAGAAGTGAAATTGGTTAAATTGCCTCCAGCAAGTCTGTGCAGAAGAAGGGTCTACACTGATTTCCCTGCTTTGAGGGGTGGAGAGAAAAGCTTTGCAGAGCATGAAAAACAAAAGTCTGTATGGAAAACTTGTTCATTATGGACAATTTCTTTACAGATAATCTGTTTTGGAATCAGAATGAGGGAAACACCAAAGAAACCACTGAGACAGAGTGAGGGGATGTATTTGGAGGAATCAGTCAGCCAAAAAGTCTGTGAATACAAGAACAAGCCGAAGGGAACAGAAGATACACCCTTGTCTGGGTCTGGAAGCAAGGACTGGGAATGGCAGAGCTGGAAGATTCTCCCATCAGTTTACCCAAAAGACAGGAGTTATTTCTGCTTCATCATTACTAGCCAGCAGGAGCTTGGAAATATTCAAGGCTGGATTAATGATGAATTTTTAAAAGTCAGGTCATGACTGGGAGGTGGGAGGAGTAAACTAAGCTCAAAAGCAGCTAGAGAAGGAAAATGAGCAGCAGCCCTTGGTGATCACTCAGGAAGAAAAACAGGAGCTGCATTCTGAGCAGCTGCTTGTCTGTGCATTAAACTCAGCATCACCCAGAGACTGATCCCAAATGCTGGTCCAGGCTTTAATCCATATCTGAGAGCATTTGTTTCTAGCCAAGAGATGGAACCAAGGAGCCCAAACCTCTTCAGAGGCTGAGAGAACCTCAGCCTTTTGTACAGGGGTCTGCTCCTTCCTCAGCAGCACACCACAGCCTTCCTTTTTCACAGAACCAGGGATTGTTTTCCCCAGATATCAGGACAATTTTTCAAACAGTAGAATTTTAAAAGTCTGTCCTCCAGGCACCATAAAAATGTCAATCTTGGTGTAAGGCATAAACCAACCAATTTGTCTCCAGGCAATTCAAGTGTACAGAAAGGGCAGAACAAATGCCTGGGCCAGAGACAAAATAGAGTAAAGGACAGACCACTGAACTTCTCAGATTTGCTTTGTCATCTGCACAATTTCACTACAGATCATGTGCTAAGGATAATGCTCAGAATCATCCATTAATTTAATGTATGGCACTCAGCAAGGGTGGCTCTCTTCAGAATGGAGACAACCAAAGCTTGAGGTTGGGCCTGCAACTCATCTGTGACTCAATTTAATTTTTAAAAGACCCAAAACTCTTCCTTGTGTAGTGCACAGACAGAACTTCCTTATTCTGAACACTGAAGAGCTAACTTAAATTCCACCCTGTTTGTGAGCAACTCTTAAAATGAAGGAAAAGCTATTTTTTCCAGGATTGGACACTAATGCCGTCAAATAATAAATCTGGTCTTTAAGGAGTATTTTTTTTCCAATATTGCCTCAATACAGAGTTACTTCTAACCTGCTTTAATGCCTCTGTTTTGATGAAGAAAAGCAAGAACAAAACTTGAAGAATGAATCACAACTAGGTTTGAATGTAAAGATGTCACCTTCTACAGGAAATATGCTTACTTTTAAAATCAGCTCCTTAGAGACAAGATAATAGGCTATTCATAACCTAATTAATTTCACACGAAGTGTGTTTTGCAAATGTACAAAGTTAGACAGTAAATTCCTGTCTGTGCTCAGGTATGAAATGGCTGTCTCCAAACAAATCTCTAAACCAATGTACAGTAATTCATGCCAACATTTTATTTCTAATTACAGCTGAATATAATGGTTCAGCTGAGATGCCAAATTTCACTGCAAATAACACTTTGCTTGACAGTAAATAAAAGAAAATCAAAGCAAATTATGAATTCACGTTATTTTAGCTGAAACCTTGGGTGTTTTCGAAACACATAAAGCTACGAAAAGTGAGTGATGGGATTATGTAATTCAGAAAATTAGAAGAATTTATTTTAAAAGTAACAGACATATGTTTATTCACAGTAAAACATATCTTATATATTGACATTCTTTTTCCTGGATTCCCTGAAATTGTGGTGGGGAAAATTATCATCAACTGAGAAAAACTGAGGCATTTCTCCCTCCAAACATGCAGATTCTGGTCTGGCAAGATAGATTTCAGGTGCTGGTCAACTCCTGGTGCAGAACCAAGGTAAATTGTCTTTATTCATTGCTGTATATCAAAAATTTCCTTTACCTGTGTTTGGAAACATGCCAGGGCACCCCAGCAACACAGAGACATCAAAGCAGAACAAACAAGAAATGCAGCACCTCAGACAAGAAGGTTTTTCACAAGGAGATTATATGAAAATTATAGCTTTAGGGCAAACAGCAGAGCTGAATGTTAAACAGGTTTTATAATTCTTAATTTTTTTTTAAATGCATTAGCAAACTTCTTACCAAGTAGAAAGAAAAAGTTTTGGAAAACACATAACAATAAGTATAAACTATGCATATAGAATAAAGATGTGGTGCACACTACAGTAGGCAAAAAGGAGATTTTATGTCTTAATAACATTTATGGAAACAAACAAATATTCTCCAAGACCATGTTCATACAAAAGGAGAAGCAGAGACTGAGCTGTTTTTTCTTTGTTACTTTTAGGGAGACTGAACATTAAACATCTGTATTTGAGATTTTTAAAGCTTTAGAGGATTCAAAATACAAAGACTTTGAAATCAAGGTTTAAATTAATAAAGCCATGAAAATAAAGGGAAAACAAAAGCCAATACAATCAAAATAAAGGTAAAAATATAATAAAACAAAAACATGCAAAAAAATGCAGGAGGAAGGAGTGATATCCAAACCAACAAGGGTTGGAAGTATAAAAACAGCACCACCATATGTATTTTAAGCATTTTTATAAAAAGACTCTAAATTCATTCAACAGAGGACAAAAGCCCAAATTCTCTACAGTAGGAGAGTCCCTCCTTTTTCACATTAGCACCCTGCAAAAGAATATTCATTATAAAAAGGCAGAAAAATTCTCTAGGATAATATGAATGAGGCATGTAGTTAATCTAGTAAGATTCCATTAAGTGAGCTGATGTTCAGCCAGCTAATTATCCATTCATTAAAACAGAAACATAAATGACATTTCCAACATATTACAAAACTCTTCTGTAGTAATATTTTCCCATCTACATCTATTCTGACATTTATATTCTATGTCTCTTTCATAATTATTTCAAATAATTCCTCTGACATATTGAGGGGAAAATAGCTTAAAAAGAGATTACTTACCACCTACCAATGGCTCACAAAAAAAGGAGCAGGACAAAGTAATTATGTTGGGGTGTTAATTTAGAATTGATGTGCTTGTAGCCCCTAATAATCACTACTGTGCTTTAATTTTTCCATGGTGAAAATTTTAAGGTGCTTGAAATTATTTCCACACACTACAACTCAAGATTCTCCCTTCCAAAAAATGAGCAGATGTGAAACTCACTCATTTGATTCACAGAAGGTGATGAAGATTCACCGAAAGCACTGATAAATTGGCATTAATAATAAATAACTCAATCCAGAGCTGGTATTTTCAGGTCTCAGTTCTGCTGCTGGTGGTGCAAAGCTGCTGCTGTGCTCACCAGAAGAGGGAAGTGGAGAGAGGGGAGCACACACATCTCCAGACAAAAACAAATTCAAGCAAAAGAGAACCTAATTCTCAGTACAAATTGTTGTTTGTTGTGTGTTCACTCAGGCACTCCCTGCACCTCTTTGGCTGGTAATTAGCAAAGCCACAAGAGTTGACAGTTTGCTGGAAATGGTACAATGGTACAATGGGATATTTAAGCCAACAAAAATCTGCAGACCTCTGGAGGATTTATAAGTGGCTTATTTCAGCACATTTTCATATCAAGATTTTTGTATAAAAATTATTTCTTTTCTATAACACTACGACATTTTAATTTCTTATTATAATTAATAAATAAATTGCATTTCCCCTTCACCCATTGGTCCACGTTCCACCTTCCAAACTGCACTTTATTTGAGTGGTCTTTTCCATCCTTGCACCTTTTATCTTACAGTTCCTGCCCTTATCCCTCTTCCAGTACATATTTTTCTGACCTAACTTCTAATTCATATTTAAAATACACCAAACTTTGTGCTGATCTCAAATTTAGTTCCAATCAAGAAAACTTAGTTAAAAAGAAAACCAACTTCAGGAAAATCAAGTCAAAGCCAGCGAAGCATTGCAGCACATATCTGATGAGATAAGGACATCTGAAAGATAAACTAGATTAAAATGGCCCCAATGCAGGTTCGCAGCTCTGCAAATGTTCTCAATGCCATAAAAAGAAAAAAAGGTGGGATGCCAGGATTTTCTCATGTGCTGTTTGGGATAAAAGAGGCTCCATCTGATACTGAAGCTACAGCTCACGCTGCATCTGCAAAGAACTGACCTACATAACCAAGGGAATGGCTCGTCTCTCCTAAAGATCTCTCTTTAGGAGATATCTCCTAAAGATATGATTCCATGCAGGTGCTTTATTGAGAGCTCTGGGAATCAGGGGTACAGCCCCAAATCTGACTCTGACATGGCTTTCGAGCTGAACATATTTTATATTCTATCATTATATAACTTACATATTAATTATTAAACTTATATTGTTCTATTGTGTACATTGACATGAGTTTCTCGTGATCTTTCTTAGGCCCCTGACCACAGTTTCTCATGATTATTCTTATGATTAAACAGTAATTATATTTAATTACTAAACAATCATCACATCTAACAATTATATCATTTTTCATGTACTACTAGCTACACAGGTGCAGTTCTAGCAAGGTACAAGGCCTTCATGTACCATGGGTATTTATTTTTCTCAGGGCCTACTAAGCTTAATTTTCCTTTTAGCCCTAAATCCCCATGATTTTAAAACCCTTTTACTATCAAGGTTACTGCCAAACACCAGATTTATCTGCAGCCTGGGCTGAAGTCTGAAACACCAACAACAGACACAAACATTCTTACATTGGCCTTTACACATTTAAAGGTCCTCACATAGATATAATTTATTGCAACCTGTAAGGGAAGCTTTTCCTGTGAAAATGGGCTGATCAAATGTTTATAATATGGGTCATGATCATCCACTGGTGTACTTTCACTTCCTTGGTGGGAAGCTCTCACCAAGTAAGGATTTCAAAAAGAAACCACCCTGTGACAAAGTCACTAAGATGAAAAATAGTCACAGTGTCCTCTTTAAAGCACATGACATTTAGTTTACATTTTAATTACAGAAAATTCTAATACAGTAATTTAAAGGGAAAATAGTTTTCACATTGTGCTCGAGTTTTTTTCCCAAATTGAATATTTTGACACAGTCTCACCAAGAACTTAAGGACAGCTCTCTTCAAAATCAATTGGTATTAAACAAAATTGAGAGTAAACAAAATGTTTACTGTCTGTGTATGAAAGTATATTGTTCAAAACCAGAATGGGAGCAACTTGGAACAAATTTTAGAGCAGGTGCACGGGGTAGTGCTGTTAAACAGCGATGCTTTTAAGGCTCTTCAAAGCAGCAGTGCACAGGCAGGAGGAATGCAGCACCAAGATAAAATACCTATCAGTGGCACTAGAGTTTGCAGCAAAAATAATTGATGGGGAGTTGGGCAGAGTGGATTATAAATTGCAGGGTGCAGGCAGTCATTTCTGGTCAATGTAGATATTAGATATAAAGACAGTTACTGGTGCAATAGAGGGCAGAATAACCCACTAAATAGGAGGATTATATTTTATTGATTGGTAAGAGATAAAACACCTATATTATCCCAAATTAGTTTTTACCGCCTTATGAAGAAAAAAAAAAATCTCTTTCTGCAAACCCTGCATCAAATATTAATCAAGAAATAATTAAATAGGATAAAAAAACCTGTCCTGATATTTCACTTGCAATCATTTTCTTGGTGTGTAAAATAAGCCAAGCATGACTGGATAAAACCGAACTACTCTAATACTGTATTTTTTAAATGTTAATGTTCTGTTTTATTCCTAAACCCTTATTAGAAATACCACTTTGAACTGGTAACTCCTGGTAGTCTATGGAATGAAAGTGTTGCTCATCCTCAGTGCAGTGAGATTTGAGAGTAGGGCCAATACAGTAAAATAAGGCTTTACATTCCTCTTTGGTATTACATGATCCATTTCACTTTCACTGCAGGCTTTTTTAATTATGTTTCTATACCAGAATCCTGAGGTCAGAGAGAGGCAATACAAGAGAGCATTTACCTCCCCACTCAGGCAGCAGTTACACACGTGCTTAAGTACTTTTTAAAGGCAAGAACTTCTCACCAGATGCTTGAAGGACTCCTGGCCTGCTGAGGGGTGCACAATTAAGCAGTCAAGATGCAATAATGAGCTCAGGTTCTGCAGCTTCTGTGCTGGACTCTGCCAGTGACTATTTCATTACCTGTTAATAAATCATTGCAGGTAGAGTGGGTGTTAGATTAATTGTGGTTAATGGGAAGTTCATGTCTGACATCACAAAAAAGAGGGATCTTTAACATACAATAGATAAGGTAATAAATATCAGGAAAGAAGTCTTTAAGAGATGCTGTTTTAATTATCCTAATTCCTTTGATTTGCACTCTGGAACCCAACTAACTCATCCTTTTAATGTTCATGGATGTCTTACCAATGGTACACACCCATGGAGTGACTTTTGCAGATCTTGTTATAAGAACAAAAGAAAAGTATTCATGATTTCAATGACAAATTCTTTTGAAAGACTGCAAGACAGAGAAGTCATAGCCGGTTACAAATAGAATGAGTGAGAGCAGAGCTCTCAGCCTTGTTAAGAACTCATGGTCAGTTTTACATGTGTTACCAACATCTGATTTCAGAACTTTTTATATGAACTACTCATGCACTTAATCCTCTGCAGAATCAGGGTCTCAATATGACAAGTATCTTAAAAATACTTTTCAGAATTATTGGTGCTGAAGGAAAAAAAAGTGCCATAAATGTGCTTGTTCAATAGTTAGTTCAGAATTTGTGTTGTTTTCAGAGGTCACAACTGATGGCCAGCACATGTCCTGTCTCATCTGCACTTCAAAGACAAAGTGAGTTTTGTTTCATTTGAACCTCTACTTCTCACTGTACTAAATTTAAATAATACATAAAACTTATATCTCCGAGGAAAAGCAGAAATGAGGCAGCAGTCAGAGCCAGAGGGGTCTCTGCTCATGGGCTGTGGGACTCTGCTGGCTCAGAAGCTACAGAGACCAACGTGGCTCCCTGAGAAGCTCCAGCCCTGGCTCATTAACAGCCACACTGGCAGCCTGACAAGATCCTGCATTTCCCAGCTCTGCACTCCTCCAGCAGCCAGTGTGGAACCTCCCTGCCCAGGGAATTTCCACAATTTGCCTTCCATCAAATCGCTTCTGCTGTGAAACATCAAAATCTCGTGAAACGCAGAAATCTTTTTCCTGCAGACTTGTACAGCTCTGAATTTTTCCATGCATTACACCTTGTTCCCACCTCTGAGATTAAAGAATATTGTGTTTGGGAGAGGATCTTTCCAAATTTCTGTTATGGCTGCAAACAGATGCCATGGAGCTGAACAAAGCTGCACCTGCTGCAGAGATACACCTGCACTGCAGAGGGATTTGGCTGGGGATCCACTCAGGCCAGGACAATTCTATTATTTCCCCCACCGGTCAGCTGAAGGCAGGCTGCCCAAAAAGCAGAAAAGTTGTCTTTAAAAGAGCAGGAAAAGAAGCAGATGGCCCTGAATGAAGATATCATACTTCAAGAAAATGAAAGTTATTAATAATGAAAATAGTAGAATTAAATCTGAGAAATAAAACACTTTAACTTTGCATGGATGTAATTTAAAGGCTCCATAAAAGACTTGAAACAAACGTGGAGCAGATAGAAAAATAGGCTCTAAGCTAGTGACCAGAAACCTTCTCTACTTCCAGAGCACTTAGTTTGTAGCACATAAAATATTGAGCTAAAAGAGAACTATTGATGTAGATGTAATGGATGTGTAAGCAAACTTGCTTTTTGTGTACATCTTAAAAGTAATTTAGAGCCTCATATGTTGGGAATTGCTGAGTCTAATTTTTAGCCTGGAGCAAATTTTTATAGCTAAATATCAAACTCTAATGATAAGGGTTTCTAATGGTCAGGCTTAACTACTTTTCTGCTGCCAGGTATTCTAAATATCCCAGCCTACCTTTCCCAGAGCTGATTCCACAAAACAGGCTGTTCACATTCCTCACATAAACTCGAAATTTCTACAACTTGAAATTAGGCATTATTTGGAGACATTTAAATCTCATCTGTTTTAATGGAGAGCATGTGTTCATTTTCTTTCAAACTACCTTTGAAAGGATCACGATCAAGTAATTAAAACTATTAGTTGACATTTCAATTCTCAACAGCTCCATCTAGAATAAAATTGTTCTCTTTAGAAATGGTAAAGATATTCAAAACAAATAATTGTGAGTTACTGAGAAAATCAAAACTCTGAGTGCTCTTCATTTCATTCACATTAAATTAACTTCTCTTGACCTCTCAATTTAAAAACAACACTTTTTTTTTTTTTTTTTTTTTTTTTTTTTTGCAGTTGATGTAAAATGAAGTACAAGCCTGACTGTGCTTTTAACCAAATGTAGGCAGAAGTGCAAACATAATTTCCTGTGCCTCATAGAAAGTAGTATTCACATTTCTGGTGACCGAATTGGAAGACAAAGGCTGCTATTCTCTAGTGTCACCAGCTCAGAGAAAGGAGTCCTTCAGAAATGGCACTATGAAAATTATTAAAAACTTGTTGTCCATCCCACAAGGCGCTGTGTTCTTTTAATCCTGGATGGGATTAAATGGAGGCACAAAAAGACAAAATAACCCCCCAGGACACACACACAGGGCAGGATGCAAGATTTCCAGGGATAGAAAATCTTGGCTTTCCCTTTCCTTACCTTGGTGTCTCAGGCCAGGGGCAGAACAGGAAATAAACCCAAAATTTCCTCACTGTCAGTTGTGTCACACACAGAACATTCCAGGTGTTGCCAGATGATTGAGATAGTCTCTGAAATCCTGCCCTGAACACCCAAAAATTGAGGAAAAGCATCAGCACAGCAGTCCAAAGAATCAGCTGGCATAAATTGGAATAACATCCTTGGACTTGCATTCTTAATACCTTTTGATTTAATCCAATATATTGAGCACACAGAAAATATTACTGCTTCAATTTTTCAATTAACTACAGTGGACTAATTGCACTGCTATGGTTTATAATCAGCAGAAGGTATAGCTTAAACAACAGTAGGCCAGAGTACAGTATTACACCTCCTTAACTCTTGAAAAGGACAGAAAAATAACAAAAACTAATAAATTATAAAAAGACAGACTTACATCTTTTTACTTAAATGGTTAAGATGATAAATCACTAAAATCCAATACTAGCTAAAATTAAAAAAGGATTTTTTCAGTGTTTTACGTCTGTTGATTGCTGAATTAATTGTATTTGCATAGTAATGTTTAAGTAATAGAAACTGCAAAAGAAAAAATCCTGAATATCAATTATGTTAAGTATGATTGCAGACTATTGGGAGAAAGGGAAAGATCAGTCTTTTTCCCCTTTGTTTCCTTTAGTATGTACTTTTCTGTGCACAGTGGTGAGATGAGAGCTCCAGTTGCTATAACAACTTAACTCTCTACTATAATCAACAATCATCTCAGTTTAATTGCCATCTTGCCCTTCTAAACCAACATGTTCAACAGCAGTGGTATGAATTCCATAAATTTTGCTACTAAAATCTTTCCAACATCTCTAAACAAGCTGGGCTAGACTCACCCATCAGAGTTAGCCTCAAGATGTGCTTCCCTTCCTTATTGTGGCAATGCACCATTCCAAATTATTTACTCTGTCCATGAGAACACATCCTTGACACTCTGATTAAATCCAAAATGGAATATAAAACAGAACTGAAACTCCATGAAACAAAATAAATTAAAATAGCAATTAAAAATGGATTTTTTTTTTCTAAGAGTATGAATGCCCAACCTTGTACAAAATAAATTTTAATGAGGTTATAACAAGAGTTTAAGTAAGAAATAAAAAATAAAGCAATGGGAAGAGAGGATGGAGCATCCAATGAACTTTAATATCTAGTGCTGGAGAAAGACTTCAAAAATTATTTCAAACTTTATAAGAAAATATAACAATTTCTATTGTTGGTCTCACTAATGTTTTATTTAAGTATTTAACAAACTCATATTTGAAAAATGTGAAATTTGTTACCATTCTTCAAATATACTGTAATTCAGACCCGTGGGCTCAGAATAAAATTAAGCCATACAATTTACCCATTAATTATGATGCTTAGCTGTATTAACAGGCCTGGTCAGTGACAGCAGAAACAAACAATCAGAGCAGAAGGAAAAGAGCAATCAGTATCAAATAAGCCACGGTTAAACAGAAGCTAAAAGAGGTTTTTTTTACATAAGGTAGGAAAGATAAACAAGTGATGCAGCATTAACTGAGATAATTGATTATTTCTGAACAAAAACTAGGCAGGCTCAAATTGTATCTAAACTCATGGACTTTTGCAATCATTGTTTCCTGCCTCGTGCTCTACATCTCTGTTATAATCCAGAAATTTGCCAATAATGCAGCAGCAGCACAGAGCAAGGCTGGAACCATCGGGCATGAGCTCACTTTCATTTACTGCACAAGCTGAGATCCCAGAACCCTGTTTCAATGCAATAGTGGAAGCTAAACCAAAACATAAAACCGGATAGCACGAATTATTCAGCCCCAGCCCAAACTTCTGGCAAAGTAGGAATTTGTTAACTACACCTCTCTGAATGTCTTACAGTGAAAATGCAGCAGATGCATGAGAAAAATCAGAAAGGTGAAATTTGCCTGCAAACGAGGGTGTGGGTGCAACTGAGAGAAAAAGAATCTCCCACTGTGCAATCCATCAGGCTGTAGAACAATCAAAAATATTCTATTCAAGTCTATTCAAGCCTTTTTATCTATTTATTTGTCTATTTCATTCAATTTTAATGCATATTTACAATTAATGAATGTTGTTTATATATATTAAAATGCATAGGGACTTTATCAGGAAGTCACAGCCCTGTAAAAACAAATCGTGCTGAATTTTTGGACAGTGACTGTAGAGTTCTTTTATCAGAAATCAACAATTCTAAAACATAATAATGAAATAAGTACAACTGATAGTCTTTGCTGAGGCCCACTTGGCAGAATTGCAGTACTGAAGAAATGAGCTTTGACTTCTGTTCCAAAAGCAGCATTTCATAACACAGCAAAAACTGGCTTTCTTTTGATCTTAGTTTATTAGATCCAGATCAGAGAATAGAACGAACTATTTATCTTTAAGAAGTAATATCTTTTTGATTATATGTCACAGCAGAAACCTTATCTTTGTCTGGGAAGTTGGAGACTAATGACAACAACATCAGGAGCCTTGTGAACCTTGCCAGTGGCTCAGCCAATTAGGGGATGAACGATGAAGATGGAAACTTCTTCACGTTTCTGCAACCATAATTCTGCAAATCTAAATGGAGTCATTGCTTTTCACCCCCGCGGGCAGAGCCATAATTCCTCACATCTCCATTCTAACTGCGTTTTCTAATAGCTCCATTCATTTCTCAATCTCCCTAACAAGATTGCCACAGAGGACAGCTTGTCTCTGGCACATTTCTCATCCAAAAGGAGAAAAAATCATCATTCAGCCTTTCAGCCTCGCATTTGGGTCATCAGAACTTGTCAAATTAAACAAACTAATATTGCAGTTGGAAATGAAAAATGGAAGAGACAAAAGGAGGCTCTGTGCTTCCTGGGCCTTCCACACTTGGTGAAGTCGAACATGTTTGAAAAGTAACTCCTCACCTCTGAAACACAGAGGAGCTTATTAGACTGAGATACTTGGAATTCTCAATTCTTGGAATTCAGTGTGTGGTGAGAAAATTTGCACATTTAGAACTAAAAATTGTGATGAAGTACAACAGCACACAGTAACACCGGAATGGAGAAAACAATATTTTGAATTAGCATGGGCAGTTTTGAAGCAATTTTTTCAGAAAAAAAAGGAAGCCAAGAAAGTTTCAGGTGAAAAAAATTCCCCCCAAACCCACAAGCTTTTAATATTCCCAAAAATACTACAGGACGAAAAAAAAAATAAGCAGTACAGAAATAAATGCATTTTCTAGTCAAGTTAGGGAAGACTATTCTTGATTACACCAATGGTCTCTCACTACAACATGTGACATTTTTAGCTCAGAGTAGCACCACAGAAATTGCTACAAATTTTATTTTAAAAACATAGCAAATGAGAAGCTTGCCTTAATTTTTATGTATGTGAAATACCTCTGTCATCTCATTTCACTTAATTATTCTGCATTAACAGACAAGAACCATCCACACACACTGGCATAAAAACTGCATCTCTATGCAGAACTTAAAAAAGTCTATTAGCAACCTAAAGCTCTACGACAGTTTTATTTCAGAGACTGAGAAACCAACATCATGTGGGAAGGATCTGGGTGTAATTTTTCGGCAACTCGGTCAATGTGTATGTTTTCCTCTTTTAATTAGATATTCCTAGTCATTTTATTTTCTCCTAATTCCACCAAATGTGAGAGTTATTACAGCTAAATTAACGCACTTTTTGCTGTAGTGGTTTCTTTTTAAATTCTCATTTCTCACTGTGTCCACGGTGCCCATTTCATCCAACTCTTGAGGAAACAGAACATTATTCACATATTCTGCTACCTGCTCCTACCATGGCAAATTCAATTGCCTCACAGTTCAAAGATTGAGAAGAAAAGAAATCTTCAGATTCATTGTTCATTTGTAAAGAGCAAATGGAAACAGAACCTGAAGAGAGGACTTGGATTTTGATAGAGTTGACTTTCTTTGAAGGAGAGAAAATATCAGAGAGTGCAAATATTGCAGTGAGTGAAAATAGGGTTGACATCACAAGGAATGTTTGTTGTCTGATAGAAAACGTGCCTTTGAGAACTTAGCAACAATATCAAAAGCTCAGGGATTGTGCTGTGTGCAGGCTGGGACAATCCAAACCATCCAATTCTTTTAAGACAGTAAACTCCAATTACTCGGAATCAGATGCAGTTGACTGCAGTTCTTTGCATGACATTTGCTGGCAAGTTTTAAATTGAGAACAAATCCTGTTTGCTGACATTCCACAGCATCCACAGTCTGAGTGAACAACAGCAGCTGTATCTGAGAGGATAAAAATATAAAACAATGCAATTCCAAATGCAGTTCTTCTCTAGTCATGGATTCTCAGACAGAGCCAAGGAACCAGGCAGTGCTGGGAGAACATTTCCTTAAATAATTTATTTCAACCATTGCCTTGATCTTAAAGGAATCTTTTGTTTTAATGTGAATTTCTTATTTAGGCAAATAGTGATTGCAAAAAAAAGTCCAAAACACCGACTCATGATTTCTAAGAGAAAAAAAAAATTTCCCCCAAAATGGTTAATAAATAAATAAATAAATAAATAAATAAATAAATAAATAAATAAATAAAAGTGAGTATAAAATACCAGAATAATTCCTGGAATTTGTGGAAATAAATCTACCTGAAGGTACCTTTTTCTCTCATGTGCTGTTTGATAATTCTGTACATGTCCTGTGTATTTTTTTGACAGATGGACAGGAGGCAGGGAGGCAGGAGGGTGCCAGGCAGGCCAGAGGGACAGTCCCTGCCATGGCATGTCACACCCAGCAGTCACCAGGGGTGGCCAAGGGCCTTTCCAAAGTCCCCCTTACTCAAGGACAGGCTGGGCACTGGTGTCCCTGGGGGAATGCAGTCACCTGTGTTTTCATTTGGTTTTTAATTCCTCTTTATTAAATTTTACCTTCTCACATGAGTTTTCTTTCTGTCCCTCTTTCTTTGCAGCGTCCTGGGAACAGGGGGTGGGAGAGTGGCTGTGCATCCTGCCAGGGGTCCAGCAAAGCCCTTGGAGCTCCTGCTGGGTAGGACATGTCCCTGCTGATGTTCTTTGGGTGGGAACCTCTAAAACCTGCCCCATCCAGGCCAGCTGCCTCAGCCACCTTCCTCCTGATTTGACATTCAACGTTCATGGCACAAAATCCCTCCCAGTAAAGCAGAACCCAGGATAAATTAGTGAAAGTCAGTATATGCAGAATCATAAGAGCCAGTGCAACATTTTCTTTTATGTTCAAATACATATTTTAAGAGGAAAATTTACTGATTAAATCTGAAGCCCTGAAATTATACCTTTTTTTTTTTTTTGCTATACGCATTTCAGCACTTTTGTGTAGCTACTTCACAACTTGACAGCTACCTTCATGATATTTTTAATTAAAAGACAATAAACACTTCAAAGAACGGCTAGCCACGCTGCCACTTTGCAGCTTCCTCTGTTCTGCTCAAGTAATGCCAGGAACTGCTCACCACTGACACCTTCCTGGGATGAGTGGTTCTCTGAAAGCCTCCACCAGCTACAGCATTCTCAAAATACTAAATTTAAGCTTTTGGTGATTTTGGGCTCTTCTATATCTTTTGTTGGCACCAAAAGGGACAATCTTCAGAAAGAATTAATTGTTGGATCAAGAAACACAACTGAAGCAGCACAGACATTTCACATTCTCACTTTAGGTTTGCTTTTCAAAGAAAAAGGTTTATTCTCTCACACTAAATAGACCTCTCCAGTTATAAACCATTTGATTCACTCTCAAAATGAAGAATCATTTGATACAATTCTCTTAAAGCTATCTTGATTTTTAGATCTTTTTGGCAATGCAGCCAGTCACCAGGAATTTAAATTCTATACAGTAAATTCTACAAATGGCAAATTGATTTTAGAGTCAGCCCAAACTGCCCAGATGTTTGATCCCCTCCTGCCATTCAGCCAACAGGACTGAAAAGCCATTTGTAGAATATTCCCAATGAACATGGGAATAACAAGAATAATACCCTAATAATTCCCTTTGCCCAAAGTTAATATACACCCAGGTGAACTGCTTTGAGTCTTGTACTTGGAGTTTTGTGCCACTTTTGGCAAGAAAAGTGAAGTCTGCATTTCAAACACCACACCGTTCTTTTTATGTTATGTAGATTTTCACCAATAATAATTTATTGAAGTATAGGAATCAATTTCTCCCTTCCCATTCTGGCTGCAAAAAATCTCATAATTCCTAAATTACATTGTTTCTGCCCACTGCGTGCTAAAACCAGGTTAAGTGAGATTAGTACTGAAAACGGGTTAAAAATAGATTCCTACACCAGAGAGAGATGGATTTAAATGTTATATATTCTGAAGGAGGAGCAGGGGGAGAGGGGACTAAGAGGTCTCACAAGGGGGATTAGACTTTGCTACTTAATAAAATATTGAGTGACAATCAATCAAGCTGGAATATGAGGGAAGGAGAGTTTTGCAGAACTGCTCTTTTAGGATTTGTTTTCTTCAAAATTTGCATTCCTTTCTGCATGCTTGGGAGACACACGTGTGTTGGCTTTTTAATGATTAGAAATGGCTTTGATCTTGACTACTTGAAGGAACATGAAGATATAAATAGTGTGAGTGGATACGATTAATCCCAGTAATGACAAACAGAACAAAAATCCAAGATAAGCTTTTCTGAAATTTTCAAATGCACCTTAAGATGTTCAGTCTTAAGCTCTTGCCATTCCTACAGGAATGATCTATGGGAAAGGTCAGGAACACATCACATTCAGGGCTCCAAAACACCACCAGTGCCAGTTTATCAAAGATAAGAAAGTAGAAAATCAGAAAAATCAGCTTTCTGCTGGAGTGGTTGCCACTTTCCTTTGAGATGGATGAGGGAGCAAGGAAATATCCTTCCTACTGCAACATCACTGCCAAAAAACCCAAATAATGTGGGATGGCCAGGTAGGATAATGAAAATAACCCACTGATTAAGGGAAATGTCACCAGGAGATAATAAGTGCCCAATGGCCAGGGCTTGATGGGTATTGGTGAGGTGTGAATGTGGAACTCTTATCAGAGGAATTTTTATCCAGACAGCTTCAAAAAGTGGCCCTAAATTGTCACTAAGATGATGAAATTTTCTGTATCTGCGTGAGAGGGCAATAAAGTGAGATGAGAGAAGCAGCTGTTACAGTAAAAGATTAATTTTTTAAAGGCAAAATGCAAAAAACCCCAAGAAAACTCTACGAGACAACAGCTTTATTGGATCTCGAGGTTTCATCTCCTCAGTGCAAGAGCCCAGAGCTCCAGGAGATGCTTGGCCCATGAAGTGATGACTTTCAAAGTCCTTTTGTCTCTGAACAGCATTGCTGGAACTGAGTTCTCACCTCCTCAGTGGCATAGCATATGTAAAATATTAAATAAAACAGTATAAAATAAAATATAGGGGTGTATATCTATATCTGTATATATATGTATGTAATTTGACCTAAATCCTCAACCTACCTTCTTTTCAACAGCAGCTTTCATACATAAAGTTGATTACTTCCAGTGAAACTATAGAAAATTAAATGGCATATCAGAAATAAAGGAAAAAGAATGGACCAATTGTTCCAACTATTAAAGCAAAATTTTAGAGAATTCTGCTGCCTTTTTCAGTATTCAGTTGACTGAAGGACAAATTCTCCTTCCTTCCTTCCCTTATGAGCTACCCTATTCTTTTTCATGGAGTCTTTGTTTTCAGGGGCTATTCAACTAAGAAAATTAACTTGCAGACTAAGTATAGTATGGCAACAAAAAAGAATTAACTAATCAGTGAAAAAAATCAAAGCTCTTATTTCAATCAAAACTTCCAAGTCGTGGAAGAAAGACAATATAATGCCATAGTAAATATTTTTGGTAGTTTCACAGCAAAACACAAGACAAAATATTAATTAGTTACTTTACTTTACACCTTTTCTTTTTTTAACTTTAGAAATTCTTTTTAATTTTAATAATTATTTTAATAGTATTCCCACACTAATATCTTCAATTTCAAAGAGAAAAACCACAAAGCCTACACCCCACTCCTCAGAAGCTAATGAATGTGCAGACTGAAACAATTTCATTTCTTAAAATAAAATAAATAATTATTTGGACCATCCCCATGCAAGCTATTTGTTAGAAAAGTACTTTCACAAATTGCAGTTTGAAAGGAATATTACACAAAATAACTGCACTGGGTCTTGCTGCCCAGGGAATTCTGTATTTCAGTGATATCTTTCAATACCATGTTTGTACTCAATGCAGGAGCAAAATCTCTTCATTAAGTTATTTGTGCAATCTTTAGATATTTCCAACAAATTATAAAGCTTTGATCTTCTAGAAAGCACAACAGATAGGCAAATAAGATGCTAATATTATGGGATTGTTATTTTCAAACCATTTGAGAAAACTTCCACCCACCCTAGTGCACACACATTAGAGAATGTAAATGTAAAATTTTACTCTGTAAAATTGGAGTTCAGCATCCCATTGAGAAGAAGCTGGAGTACAAATTCCTCTGGTTCACTCCTAAATTCCTCTAAAGACCAAGTAATGCTTTGAAATTTTGCTGTAACAGCTTCTTTTACTTGGGAAAAGGGAAGGAAGATTTATCCTCAGCATGATGCATCACTAACTTTCTCCTTGTTATTGAAATTATCTTCCCAAGTCTCCCTGACTGCGCTTGGACCAGAAGAGCCATTTGGTAATAAAACTCTGAGAAACACAAACAAAATCAAAGTTCCAAACCAAACAAGTATGCCAAACAGAAAACTGGAGGGCCAGCAGAACAAACAGACAAACAAACAATTCCAGCAGCTTTATTTGAGCAGCTCTTGACTTGGATCAACCCCTGGAAACATCTGGAAGGACCCTCTCTGTCTGTTCCACATCACCAGGATCTCCCCAGCTGATCAGTTTTCCTGGCTTTCAGATAATATTCCTCATCCATCTGGAACTGTCTCTACAAAGCCCTAAGGAAAGTTTTTGCAACATTATAAAGGGTAATTAAAAATGTTCTCCAAACAAGGATCCCTTCAGGGAGAAACTTTGCCGTGTGATGTGCTCATAGGCAGAATTAGCACCAGCACAGGCACTGACAATGCCTGAGAGCAATAATAAAAAACCTTCTAATAAAATAGACATAATTCACCAGAGGAATGCACGAGTCTGCTGACCCACAGAGGATTTGATGAATTCTCCAAACCTAAGTGAGTAGATTAGGGTGTAGCTGAATGGTGTTTGAACACCCTGTGGCAGTGGGATAAAACCAGATAAAGGTATAGATAAAGAAAAGATAGAGATCGATAAAGAAAACCCAAGCCCTGCATTTAAGTGAGGTGATGACATATCTGTGCAATTTGTCTGCTGGGAGTTTTGGGTAAATTTGAAAAGAATACTGAAATAAGTGTATTTATAAAGCAAGCCTAACTAAGGAAAAACAAAGCTACCAGCACCCCCAAAAAAAACTCCCCTCAAAACAACAAATGATATAAATTAAATCACTTTTTTTTTCTCTGAGGAATTGTGCCCTAACCCTGTTCAGGGCACAGCAGAGGGATTTTAGCCTGACAGCTGACAATGCATGGTGCTTACCTGGCCTGCTCTCAGCCTGGCAAAAAGCCCTGTGTGCCTCCTGCAGTTTCATGGCTGGCCTGAGACATTAAACTCCCCCACTGCATTTTACAGCTTCAAACATCCAAAAATTTAATCTTTGACAATTAGAGATTAACTCTACTGCTCGTGGAAGAAGAGGTCATGGCATGAAGGGTACAAACAAGGCACATATTATGCACATGGTGGCTCTCTAACATTAAAAGAAAGATTCAAAACTATATATTTATAGATCTCCTTGTTTGTACTCCTTGGGCTCAGGATTTCAACTATCTTTTGCAATTAAATCTATCAAACTTCAAGCTCCCAATTAAAAATTTTCAAATGCATTATGCTCCAGGGTGTCTGAAATTAAAAACCGCTTTACATGTTTGTCAAGTCCTCTTGTAATTTTTCCAGTGTTGCTCTTTCTACTGTGATAAGTGCTGCCAGCCCCTTTCCATTTATGTGCCACGACAAAGGAGAAAATAAACAAAACTCCTTCAGACAGATCATTCTGAATGATGAGGATTTGTTTCCGGCTGCTCTTACCCTTCCCAGACATCAATTCTCAGGAAGGGACAAGGAGGAATCAGAGGATGTCTCCACGTGGCCATTCCTGCTGCAGCTCCAGGAGAGAGAAGCTGGAAGCAGGAATGAAATAATTTCAGTTTTCTTTTATTCCACATTCTTTGGTGGAGAATTGATTAAAAATGGTGCTGGCCTGCAAAGAATGCTCATTATACGGTCATGATCCCTGTGTTTTCCTGGAGCATGAGGATACAGACAGTTCTTAATTTTTCCTAAGCAAATGTGGAAGAAAAAAACACAACTAATTCTAAAACTGAGAAGCCACGGAACTTTTACAGTTTGTTTCGTCAACAAACTCCTCTTTGGACCTGAATGCCTTCTAGAGGATGGTCCAAGTAAATATATCTATAGATAAGTCAAGTTTATTTCTGCTATGTTACTAGAGCATTCCTGAAAACTGCATTTCCCTGTAAATGCAAAATATTGTGTATTCAGGAGCCCAATAGCAGCTAAAAAGAAATAAGAATGCAGTTCATATGAAAATAGCACAGTACAAGTAGAAGTCACTATAGTGGGCATAAAAGGAATATGCAGAGCCTTAATTATGAATTATACTTGAATTGTCTAATGCTAGAGGCAGATCAGAATTCTTTATTTTTCTCTTTCCATCAATTATATCAGGCACATTTTCCCCCCCAACACAAGTTACATTTTGCCAGCAATGTTTGCGACGTATCAGTTGTATTTTGCTTACTTAGTTTTGCAAAACATCCTGTTTTGATATTGCATTCCTACCACAGGCCCTTGGAAATCAAAACATACTCAGAGAGAATACTAAATATATTTTCAGATATCTGGGCATGACTTTTACTAGTGAGGAAGCAACTGGAAGGGATGACAGGAGGAAATGACCTGTCAGTTGCTAGAAAAGAACTTTAAACCAAGTCATGCACTTGCTGTGTTTATGATGACAGGTCAGTTGTTCCTTTGGGTTTGAGGGATGTGTTTTTTTTTTCCTGCCACCAAGATACACATCTTGTATTTTAATATTATTAGACTGCATAACACAGTGCCCTCTTGCTAGTAAGGGAATTCATTTCCTGAATGCAAACCAGATTGCAGAAGAGGTTAATCAGCAGAACAGAGAATTATTCATTTCATGTAGGCTATGAATTTAACAACATGCACTTGTTTTTCTTTCTGGCTCTTATCCAGATACTCTTCTTTGTACATGAAGCTTTGGTCCCCAGGACACCAGTGAATTGTTAGAAAAACCACAAAATGTTCTGAAACCTCCTAAAAAGAGAGAACAGCAGCACCAACTAGAACACACTTATTGAACGATGTCCTGCAGGCCTGTTTCTCAGAGAAACCAGTTTTATTTCACTTCCAGCATGACTAAAACACAAAATCACTGCCCATTGCATTTAAGGCTGTCCAAAGCACAAATTTTTGCCAGCTAATCCAAGATATCCCACTCTATGTTTTTATCAATGTCCTACTGCATGATGAGCAAACTGTCATCCTCACTGTTTCCTCAAGCAGAAATTAGGTTCATCTATGTTATTCTGATGAGAACAACCCTGAAATTAGAATTATATTCTGTAAAACCAAGTCACATCAAGCAGAGGGGGAAGTTCCCCTCTGAGCTGTCTGCTCCAGGAGGCAGCTCCCCCTCACCCCAGGCTGGAGAGGGATGAAGGGGAGCACCAGCCTGCACTGGGGCACATCATGACAGAGCTGAGCTGGACTCCAGGAGAAGAAAAACATCTCTGCTTCCCCAGGAAAGGCAGAGAAACAGCACAGCAGCACATATCTGGGGGGCTGCCCATGCTGCGCATCCAGAAGCACAAAGGAACAAACACTTCCCTCTCCCTCTCCCTTTAAAAAGATCCAAAACATTTCTTTTTTATTTCAGGCAGCTGAGGAGTGTTAGAACTAAACCAACAGCTTTTTAAAACTCTAAATGTACTAGAGAACACTGGGGAACTGAAAAGCACTGTATCCTTGAAGAGGGAAAATGCAATATAAATCCAAAGCTTAGGAGCAAGGGAACATCATTAAGATGATGCTATCTGTTTTAACCTAGGTACAAGCAACTTCTTTTATTTATAACACAGAAACACTGAAATCCAGTTTTTGAAACGCTGATTTAATTCCAACTGTATCCACAGTTTTTAAATCTCACCTCTTCAGCTGCTGATTTGGGATTTCAGCACTGCAGAGCAGCCAAGTTCAGGCAAACAAGAGAACAAATGCTTTCAAGACTTCCTGTTCTGCTTGACTTGTTCACTTGGAGAGAATTCAAACCAATAAAAGAAAACAAAGGGGTACTTTTTTTTCCCAGGCTATAGTTGCTCTGTTTGACTGATTCCTGACCATCCTATTAAGAAATCTTCCAGCAAATGCAATAAACAATACTGCTTCAGGAATTTGTTCTACAAACTTCTGGCCTTAAATATTATCAGTAGTCTCTGGGTTGGTGAAATACTTTCAGTTTTCTTTCTTTCTACATTTTTTGGTGGACAACTGCTAAAAATGGTGCTGGCCTGCCAGGGTTGCTCATTACAGTTTCATCTGCTTGTATTTGTGGTTTCCTTGGATATCAAGCTCACCCTTTACCAAGCTTCTGTCCATCCTCCCTCTCAAATCCTCTGCTGAGTTTTCACCTCAGTGCAAACTCCAGAACCAGCGCCTGTTTCAGTCAGGATTTCAGGGTGCCCATGCTTTGAGGAACAAAAGACACTTTTCCAGTCAGGCACAATGATTTGGTCACATCTATATTTCACAAAATGTTTCTCTAAGTGTTGCAACAAGATTTCTCTGCAGGAGCACATTCATTTTTAAGCTCATGGAATTTTGGAACAGCTACCAGTGGCTAACATGTAAGCAGAGGCATTTCCCATGTACTGCTTGATATTCCCAGAGTTTTGTGGATTTATTGTAAGGAATGAGATGCTGATGGTCCTCCTCGATGGGAGATGCAAGCAAATATGTTAACTGATCTCATTTAAATAAATCAGTACTAAGTCAGGTGAAATTCCTCTGTATAGGTCAATCACAGAAGAGGATGTCTGGTGCTACCCCCTGAAGGAGAGCAGCCAGGGAGAAGCCTGGAGCTACAGGTGCAATTCCTACAAAATTCCAAAGGTGCAGGTAGAGACAGAAGCACCTGGGAGAGCTGGGGCAGCTCTGCAGCTCCTCCAGCAGCACAGCCCTGAGTCCCCCCAGAAAAGCTGCAGGAGAAATGCTGTTTATTTTGCTCCTGCCACTCTTCAAGGAAACATTTCTCTCCATTCCTTTAGAAAGAAATGAACTGCAGTAAGGCAATCCCCCAGCTTGCTGTCACTATTCCTCAGCCAAACAAGCAGCAGCTTACAGGAGCAGACAGGAATATCCCTGTCCAAGATGCTTTGAGCCTTAAGGGCCTTCCAGGACCCAGCAACTTGTGACTTTCAGCAGGTTTTCTCATTGAGGGGAGCAAATCTCCTTGCTGCAGCTACTCATCTTAAAGAGCTTGCAGGAGTTCTAGTTTCCAGGCTAAAAAAAAAAGTGACATTTGACAAGTTATTCCTCAGTGAAGCATAACTGGCAGGGTTAGTCGGTCACTGGTGAGCTTGTTCCCTAATTGCACAGGGGACAAGGCTTGTGCTTCCTGAATGACAAACTCACCAGCCTGGCCAACATGATCCTTTTCTTTAGGATATAGCTCTGCCCTAAGGAAAGCACCAGTAAAACACAGAACTTGACACACAGAAATCTGGAGACACTGGGTAGATTAAGATGACCTATTTGTTTTTCAAATCCTACGTCCTTTCTCAGTAAAATGTGTGAAAGGTAAATCCTTCCATGGAAAATTATTTAATTAATTTTTTGGACATAAATAAGTTGTTTCAGCATAAAAGAATTTTGCTAAATTGAGTTTTTTTTTTTCCTTGTCTATAAAATATCATATTTTGCAATATTTTCTCTCAGTTTTAGTGGAATCCCACCACAGACACAATCCTTCACAGGGATGCAGTCTACACTGCCACCTCTGATGAGTGCCACATCTGGCATAGTAAATCACAATATTGCAACATCAAATGAAGATTAAGAGGAAGAGAGACACATCAGAGGCAGTGGTACCCTGTTGTAGTAGATAAACCAGCTGCTGGAATTAGTAGCTGTGTAGAATTTATTTGTACTCTTCTATCTGCTCCCAATTATCATGTGTGGCAGCAGCTCTCTGTCACAGAGAGCAGGCACAACTTTCCCAGGCATTTTCCTGGGGAAGGCAGTGAGATCAGAAAAAAGAATGAGAAACAATTCTTATCTCCAAAGTTTATTCAGAACGTACCAAGGCCACCTAAATGTCACAGCTGTCACAAACTTCTCAGGGTTTATAATGTTCCCGAATTTCACAGGTAAGCTGGATTACAAGAGCACTAACCCCTTTTTAAACTTTGTACTTCATGTAATAAGAGTATTATCTTCAATCTAGTTTTGACTGGATTCCAAGTTTTCTATTAGATGAGCCTTACATAGCTGAGTTGTGTATTATCAGCATTTTCCTGACCCTTATCACCCTTTTATTCCCAATAATATTCACTCGAAATTCACAAATAATTTGGTGACATTTAGCAAGCCATCTCAGCATCAGAGTGAAAGTTTTTTCAAGAAAGTAATTGAAAGAAAATGATAGTGGAAGGTTATCAAAAGAGAAAGAAAAGTGCTTTCAATATCCAAGAGTACACAAAACAATTCAGTCCAAACATCTTAAAATACTGAGATGCAAGAGATCAGTTTTCATGTCAAAGGAAATTGGACAAAAATGTTTGGATGAAATGGAAGAAGATATTTTAAGAAAGAAGAGATTTCTGGAGCAACTGAAGAAAGACAGCAAATTATTTCTGTTAAGAAATGAGTCACTGAATCTCTGCTCCATTACTATCCCTTTAAATAGTCGTGTCCCATGCTCTCTGCTTCAAAACAGCTAAAAATTTACTCAAAAGGGCTGAGATAAAGAGAATGGTTCCTGCCTTTTCTCTCATGTTGGTCTTGTGTTAATTCTTTATTCATTTATTCCCCTTTTTCTCATTCAATCTAAAATAAAAGCAGCTCTGAGAGAAAGAGTGTTTGCTCAGAGTAAACCTTGTATCAGAAACTGGGAATGTGCAAGGGCTGAGAAGAAACAAAGGCTCACAGGAAGTGAAAACAGTAATAATTAATTTAATATATGCTCCAGATCTTCTGCACAACACATTAATATGAGCCTTTCAAAACTGAAAATTCATCATAATTTTGTATATCTTTTCCTTTCTAGCCTGTGTGAATCATCACCCTCTTTTGGACTAAGGAAGGAAGGCAATATTATCCACACTTTATTTGAAATACAGAAGATTGTGTCGTGCCACAAATCAAGCAAAAGTCTTCAGAAGAGCTCCTGAAGCAAAGTCTGGTACTTTAACCACATGATAATTGCCCTGTGCTTTCTCTCTCTTGAGGGGCTTGTAATAACATCAACAAAAGTTTCAATGGCCTCAGAAAGAATTTAACAGAGAAAATGCCAAAGACAAACTCAGGGCAGAAAATGTCAAAACCCGTCCACAGCTGAGAGGAAATTTGGCCATTTCATCATTCCCATGCACAGTAACCAATTTAATATTTGAAAATTTAAGAATTCTCTCTTCTTTTAAAAGGACAGAAAATTCAGGGTGTGTCACAGAGCAGGCTGCAGGACAGAGGAGCATCAGGAGCTAATACCTGAGCACACTCATGGGTGGGAGAAAGGATCTGGCAAAAAAAACCAAAAACACCAAGACGTGCAACAAGAGATGTAGAAATGTTGTGTATAAAAAGGCCAAGAAAACTAACAGTATTAAAAGTGCAGGTCAATAGATGGGACTGAGGCAGGAGAACTATTCTTCCTGTGTCAGGAGAACATATTTCAGATTTATTCATACTTAGGAAGAATTCCATGCCCAAAGTTTTTGGGTCTTAGCTTGCATTTACCACCTTGCTGTACCAAATATTAACAAAGACTCTCTCCCCTCTGAAGGCATGAAGTTTTTTTTATGGACAGGATGGTACAAGAGAAGAATAAACTTTATATATTATCTAAACAACCACAGCTGGAGCTGTTACAAATTCAGAGTAAAAATAATTGCTTTCAGTTATAAATAACCAAGCCACCTCCATCCACACTGCTCAGTGGATACACACAAATACAACATGCAGAGCACACTCATCAGTGGAAAAAAGAAAAGTACACACTGTTCCAGGCATATTAGAAGATGAAATCAGAAAAGCACTGCAAGAAATATATTGCTATAAACACCCAAAGGCAATTGTTCCAGTATATCACTTTAACACAGAAAATGTCAGCAACAGCTGAAGTTTTCCAGATCACCTCAGAAAGTTCCTTAAAAGATGCCCTGATATATCTCAATGAAGAATGACAACATCTCCATTGCTGGCAGAAGTGGTGCTGAATATTTGCTGTGTGGTTTTGAGCGGAAATATTGGGTTCCATTTTTCACCTGATCATATATTTTTCTGTTCAGATTTTTTAAAATATAAAAATAAAAAAAATTTTAAAAATCCAGTCACTTAGCACTGTTTTTAATTTTTTTTGCTATATGCAACCTTATTCAATGCATTTTACTGTGGGGACTGAAGATTCTGAGGCAAGGATTTGTCAGGTAAGACAAAGGACATGATTTTCTGAGGGAAAAACAAGAATATCCTATTGGTAAAGTTGAGATCCCTGCCCTGAGAAACAAACTGCAGTAACTGAACATGAATGAGCTCCTCAACAGCTCTTTAAATATGTCCATAATTCCATTAATTTAAATTTGTAGGATTCACCAAAATATTTCAAACTTTTTAGAGTCCCAAAAGCAACATACCAACAACATTCTCAGGACCTGTAAAAGTAATTTAAGATTTTGTAGCCTTTCAGTCATTTTTATCCCATTTTATTCTTGCAAGCACTGTGCTGTTGGACACAAGTACAGCAAACACTGCACTCCTGGGAATGGCTGGTGCTGGAAAGGTTCCACACACACAGACCCAAAGGATACACATATAGGATTAAATTCAACAGCACAAAGGAATAAACAATTACTGGGACCAAAACTCAATTGCCTGTAGTATGAAATTGCTAAAGTAGTTCTGGTAGAATTATAAATAAATCCTGCATCAGAATTTAACTCAGTCCATGGACAATTCCCAGTAGAGAGTCTGACTTTTTTCAATCTGTTCTGGAAGCTCAGTGAACTTGATACTGTGAACACAGTCTGTTCCATGCCTCTGATTTATGAGTACAGCTCCATAAATGAGGGTGGCAGGGGTGGGGTGACCAACCCCAGTAAATGAGCACAGAATGCTACAGGTGTGTGTACACATTTCACTCTACCTGCTGAACAGGGCACACCACGTTCTAAGGCAGCAGGTACCCACTGCAAACTGCCCCGGCACAGTTGCCCTGATTTTTAAGTGTTAAGTTTTCTTTTATTGCTCTTTTTGAAAGTGTTAAAGTTATCAAAAAACTTCTTTAGCCTTCTGATAATGTTTACATATTTGAGAGTCAGAGTTCCCACAAAATTTCATGTAGAAATAGAATAGTTTACATATTTCTCTGTGGGTGGAGAGAAATGATTGATTGATCTTTGGAGCAGTGTGGTTGGAGAGGTGGTAATTCCATCCTCCAATCCACGGTCACCTTTGGAATTCTATAAATACCAGATATTTGAACAAAACTGGGTCTTTTTTGAACTTACCAAGCTTCTGTGTACTCATTTTGTGTCCAACAGTGACATCAGCACAGTTCCAGAAACAAGCAGCAAAGTCCCTGGAATGCACAAGGAAATGTCAGGAAATCCCAGAAGAACAGGATTTTCCATCAGCAGGAGAGCTGGAAAACCTGCACTGGGCTGCCTTGGGATGGTCAGCAGAGATGGGTCTGGTTAAAGCAGATTATCAGCAATGAAGGGTGGTCATTTGTCACCCTCCACTAATCACTGCTTTTTGAGGGAATCTGGAATCATCATGGAATGGCCTGGATTACAAAGGACGTAGGAGATCCCATTCCACCCATGCCATGGGCAGGGACACCTCCCACTGTCCCAGGCTGCTCCAGCCTGGCCTGGGACACTCCCAGGGATCCAGGAGCAGTCACAGCTCCTCAGGGCACCCTGTGCCAGAGCTCCACCACCTTCACAGGGAGGAATTTTTCCCAAATCCAATCTCACCCTGCTTTCTGTCAGCCTGAAGCCATTCCCCCTGTCCTGGCCACCAGGCCCTTGCCAACAGCCTTGTCCCATCTTTCTTCCAATTCTCCAGTCCTGAATTGGATCTTTGTGGAGATCCACTTAGGGCACTGGAGAATTGGACCTCCACAAAGCTTCTCATCTCCAGACTGAACAATCCCAGCTCTCCCAGCATTTCCTCATAGGAAAGGTGCTCCATCCCTCTCATCACCTTGGTGAGTCTCCTCTGTCCTTTGTCCTCCTTTTTGGACCCTTTCCATTATAAAGCATTAATTTCCTGACGCGGAGTTTTCAGAACACAAAGCTCACTCTTGCTGAGCCCAGGAGTCTCTTAACAAAGAGAGCCTGACTTGAACATTCTGCAGAATCCCCTTCTAATCAACCTTTGCCTGCAGCACACTCACTGCCCCCAGCCCTGCACACACACAAAGAACTGCTGTGTACCTCTTGGCTCACATTGCCTTTTCTTTCCACCTTCACCATTGTTTGCCAGGGTCAGACATAATTGGGTGAGGAAGAAGCCCTTACAACCACAAATGGAATTAGAAGTCAGTAAGTAGCATTATTTCTATACATTTCTATATTCTCTTACACTCCAGGAAAAAAAAAAATCAGAAAACAAACTGAAAATCATATTTTTAGCTCAAAATATGTGCGTGAGGTAGGGACATATGCTTGGAAGCCTTTTGAAAAACTTAATTAAAACCGTTATATAAAAATATACTTGACAACTAAATCAGCATTAAAATAGTTTCTAGGAGATAAATAATTTACAGATTTTCACAGTTAACAATCTGCTTTCTGGAAATAAACTTCACAGTTTACTATAAAATGATCAAAGAGGGATTAGGTAGCTATTCAATTTAGTGGAAAAACGTTATACCATATCAATGAGATTGGGAAAATGACTAAGGAGCTGAATATGTTAGAGAAAATGTAATGAATCTAAACAGTAATAGAAATTCACTGGGTATAGAGTCATTAATGTTAATTGTATGAATATTTAAATCACCAAGGGGAACAAATTTGCTGGCACTAAAGCTGATAATGTCTAAACAGTCCAAAAGATTTAATTTCTTGAAAGTTTAACAGACTCGTTTTGAACTCTGAATTTGCAGATTCTGAGCAGTGGCACTGAAGTGACACAATAATATTGGTCACATTTACATTATTCCAGTTTATGAGGAGAAATCCCATTTGGTGTCTAAATGATACCTCAGGACATGAAGTTACTACTCCCCTTATTTGATCCCTCCTGGCCATCCCAGGAAGAAATTAAACAGAGAAGAGCAGTGTGTGGGTGTGCTCCACACGAGATTTGTGATAACACAGCTGATTCCATCCCAAAACAACTGAGTGAATTTACAGGGGGAAGAATTAAGAATATTTCTTCCTTTTGATTCTAGAAAAGTTAGTGCTATTCTCTGAAGCAACAATTAATAACTGGGAAATAGGAATCCTCTTGGCTTTCTGTTTATTCTTCATTTTCTGCATCTTGAAACATGGTAACAGCAGGAGATTTGATGTGCACACAATTCAGAATGGCTCTTTTTCATCTTAAGATTCAATACTGTCATGGAAACTCATTTTAATATGAGTTTTCTCTTCTTTGTGGATGTGGATATCAACAATAATATATCATTTATAATGTCACCTTTGGAAAATTATGGTTTTATCCCCAATTATCTCAAGTTTCTTTAGGAAGGATGTTATTTCTAGGTGATCATCAAAATCATGCTTGCCATGGTAGAGGAAATTTGTTTTCTGATTATGGAAGTAGAAAGGAATTTATATCAAATTTATTAATATACATTCAAGGTGTACTTGGCAATCAGTCTTACCCCGAGAAAATGATTACTTTAGAATCTCAGAGGTCATAAAAAAGCCAAATTTCCAACTCTAAGCTGCAAACTGAAAATTAAACAAGCACAACCTGAAAATACAGGACCAGGAAATATTGCATATTCACACCAGTGGATATTTAAGAATGTAGGAATTGTGAATATTTGAGATGATGGCTAGCAAACAGTATGATTAGCACCAGCACCAGCACATTTATGCCTCCTAATGAAAAAGGACGTTCCAAGAGATGCCACTCACCTCTCCTGCAGTGACACTGCGGTGACATTTCCAGGCAATTTATGCCATCATTTTTTGTTACCACAGCTGCCATCATCCCTGACCCAGACCCACCACAGGGCTGAAGGATCTGGTGCCTGATCACAAGTCCAAACTTTGTAATAGACCTTGCAAATCAATTTAAAACCAAAATAGACTTTGCTGGTTGTGGACCAGCCCTCTAATATTTGCCTGACATTCTAATTTAAGGACCTGGTTCCCTGGAGGAATGGATTTACACATTCCATGCTCAGTTCGTCCCCTCAGATCTAATCACCCTTTTCCTCTCTTCCCAAAATATTTTGTGGTATCTCCATTCACTAGCATTAGTCAGCAAGTAAGAAAATTATTACTATTATTACTTCCTAACTAGAGATATTTGGAAATTGCTTTTGAAGCCTTATTTCCTGCTTTTTAAAAACATATTATAACTTAGAAACAGCAAGAAACGTACTGAAATTGAAATAGCACCCACTGAAGTGTACTGCAATGCCATGAAAGTTTCTTGCTAAACCTTTAATATTCTAAATTTATGCCACTAAAGTGTCTGCCTGCTTTCATTTCCCCACATCTTCTACTTGAAGACAAATGTGGGAAGAGAATAATTAGTTTCTATTGTAATGAACTGTAAAATTTATAGTAGATTATTAAATTGAGAAGCATAGAACAATATTATCATTAAGGATTTATAGGTTATAAAATTCAAATTATATCTATTTCATAAATTCTCTCTGATTTCCATCGCTATTATGACTTTACCAAATGTCCTTCCTGTTTCTTATTTCCATCTGGCATCCTCTCACAGGTGAAGGGAATCTTTCAAAGGCTGCACAGATTTAAGGAAAGAAAGAGGAGTTTTTCCCCAGCTCAGGAATTTTGCTGTTTTGCTCAGTCAGGATATTTTGTGTTGATCTGCAGGTCAGAAACAAAAACCTGCCTTGGCTCCAAACCATGTCTGGAGCCCCCTCCTCAGAATATGTAATTTACAGTCATCACAACAGCAGGAACCTTTTAGCAGAGCACAGAGAATTCTCTTAGCCCAGAGAGAACCCAGCACATCTTTCAGAATTCTTTTAGCCAGAGAGAACCCAGAACATCTTTCAGAATTCTCTTAGCCCAGAGAGAACCCAGCACATCTTGCAGAGCCCTCTCTCTCCCTGCAGCATTTCTGACATGTGCAGGGTAGGAGTGGCTTTTAGCTGAGCCCCTTTCCAACCCCAGCCCTTCCCACCTCTCCTGGATCCCAAACAGTTTAATGGTCCCTTCCCAGCAGCTCTGACACCTCCCTGCGAGCAGGCAGCCACTGGCATTACCTAGTGATCACCTAAATTGCTATTTTTCTTTTTCAACTATCTCTACTATATATCTTTTTGAGAGGAAACTACCATATGAAGTGCTTCTGAAGTAAAGAAATTCACTTCAGAGGGTTTGGAGGTGTTTTTTTTCCTCCTATTTTTTTCCTTAAACTCGTGGCTCTAAAAACCACTGACAGTTTTGATGGAAGAGGTTGCTGCCAGCAAGAAAACAGATGCAAAACTGAGGAAAACGTGTGAAATATTGAGAAGAGTAAATCAGTGCCTCAGTGTCAGAATCACTATTTCATTATTCAGATGCAGTAGGCTGAGCAAAAAAGATGAAACATGTCAAAAGTAAGAACGAGGTTAGGATTGAAGCTCACTGAGAAACCTCCACATCCAAGGCTTCTGCTTTGTAATATTTATAATTATTCTCCAAAATCCTTGTGCTCCTCTGACTCATATGGTTTTTGATCAGCATTCCAAAGCATTTTACTGCAGTATTTGTTTCACTGCACTCTAATTCCACAGCCTTACTCAATTTCACCACTGTAAAGCTAAAGCTGCACAACTGAATTCAAGCCCAACGTAACTGCTCCCTTAAAAGTACAGAAGAGATGATGCTGAGGGAATGTAACATGTTTGGGAAAGCTGGAGGGAACCAAATTCCTTTTAGAAAAACATCTGAAATACATTGGCTGCAGTAGGATTGGATTTGCTGCCTGCAAATCAGGGCCCACAGGGCCGAATGGGATGGGTGATTGTCAGTTTTGTAGGAGAGGATGTGCATTCCTACATTTATTTCCCTTTATCTTTTTTTTTTTTTTTTAATTAACAGCATTATCATTACTTTTGCCTCATGTCAGAAATAATCTACAGAAGACCAAATAAAGGCTAATTTAAGGACCAAACCACCACCACAACCCTTCCCTAGACCACAAAGTGAGGCCTGGCTGAGCTCAGCACCACCTCAGCCACTGTACCAGAGCAAAGTATCTACCTGATCAGTTATAAGATCTGTTCATACACTAAAATGTCACTCCAGTTGGGTTTTATAATGTTTTGTGCAACTCAGTCTTAACAAGGGGTAAACCTTCATCACCATAACCCCCTAAAGAAGGAAGGGGTTAATTTTGGTTTGAGACGGTGTCCATGAAGTGAATTCCAAAGCCTTTCCAAGTTCACCTCAGATTTTTAAGGTGTGTACACTGGAATGTTAATACAATTTTTTTCTACAAAAATGAAAAAACATTTCATTTTAATATTTTGAAATTAGTCTGTCGTTTACCCAATTTGTTTTCTCATGTCCAGTTTCATTAAAAAAAAAAACAAAAAAACAACAAAATCCTAATAATTAAAATATTTTAAAATTTAATTGGTTTGGTTCTGAAAGTCAAGATTTTTGTATAGCTTGCCAGAAAGCAGAAAGTAAACAAAAGAATTTAGTTGTTTACTTATTTAATAACCTTAACCTTTATCATCATGGCAGAAACACTTCAAACAACTGAGCCACGTTTTCAAGAAAAACCTCAGATTCAGCAACTTGCTTTTCCAGACCTGCTTGGGATTCTCAGGAATATCTCTCCCTCTCCCAGCTCAGGGACAAAAAGGGGATATTCCCTTTTTGGGATCAGGAAGAGCCAGCCCAGAGATGATCCTGCTACTTACCAGACACAGCAGCTGCTAATGATGGATTTCTACCTTCACATTTTTCTTAAATAAGTACCAAGTACCATCATTTGTAATTATTGTGATGTTTTTCCACGTTTTGCCTGTTATCCAACCAACCCATTGAAAATCCTGTGGTTTTGAACGATGTTTTCTCCAGCCTTAGTGGCCAAGTCTGCACTGATCCATTTTATCTGTCATTTATAAATGCATTTCCAAGTATCTCTGAGTGCAGAGGTGAGACAGCAGCTGGAACTGGAAGTTTTTCTACCTGCTTTTCCTCCCCTAATAAGCCCTGGTTATCCTGAAAGATTTCCAGCCTGATATTAACCTCTCAGTCTCACAGGGTTACACACTGTTTATTCCTCGTGAATTAACGGTTTAGAGCCGATATGGTGCATTACAATTTTCCAGTCCTCACTAGACAAAAGAGATGCATTTATCATTTCCAAGAACAGTGGGTTTTATGCCAATTTTGAAGGTAAGGGCCAGTGCCATCCTCAAACGAGCAAAGACTAGTGCACAGAGGAAGGGAAGATGAAGGCAGGCTTACAAGAGACATAAAAAAGATATTTTTTAAAAACATTTTCTCTTTCCCCTTGATCAATTTCTTTTCTCAAGGTGCTTTTTAACAACGAGGCAGAGCAGCGTATTTGGCTCTGTCAAAACCAACATTCCCTCAATGTCACTTGAAGAAATAATGATTTTCTACAAGAGAAAATCCTGTAGAAAGGACTCGACAGATAGTCCAGCAGATGCATTTTTCAAGGGGGACAGACAGGCTTGCAGTTTTATATCAATTTTCAGAAAGCAGCTTTATACCATGAGAACCAGGAATACAACAGCTCAGCTGAAAATTCGACCTCTCGTCCTGGGCGGGTGAAAGCAGCAAGAATTCGGACAGAAAAACAAAACGTGGGGAAAAAAGAGAAGAACTAGTAATGAACAAAATCCAGGTTGGGAGGGTTTAACAGAATTGATAACAACTGAAAAGGTGTGGGGAAACCTTCTCAGACAAAACATTCCTTTTTCTGTTCAAAGCCTCTCTGCTGCCCCTGGGCTCACCTGGAAGGAGGAAAGTGCTCTAACAGCAGCACCTGCTCCTGCAGGAGGGAGAACACCTCCCTTCCTGCTGACCCTCCGTGCTCCCCTCCTCCCAGAGCCTTTTTGCCAAGGAATCATCACAAGGAGAGGCAGCCTGGCTCCCTGCCCTCCCTCCTGGGCAGCTCTGGGGGCACAGGTGACTGCCGAGGAGGAGGAGATGCGAGGAGAACTTGCACCGTGTCAGTGCTGGAAACTCCAACACAAAGCACCTTCCACCACAATGAAATCAAAAGGAATGAAACAGGCTTTGTCCCTGGAGCAGGGCAGGCTGGCAAAGCTGGCTTTCACAGCACTCCTTCTGGGCCCAGGGAAGGTGTTTCAAAGGCGTGCGGCACCCCTGGCAGCGCGCACAGCTGTGCGGAACAGCTGGAGCCAAACGCTGAGGAAGCTGCAGCAACAAGGATGAGTTTTGAAGTGCTGCCCACAAAGGGACACAGTTCCCTGCCTGCAGGAGAGCCCAGCCCAGCCCTCAGGAAGGGAAATCAGGGCAAAGCACCAGCTCTGCTCTCCAGGAACGCTCCAGCTGCTCTCTTCTCTCCGCTTGTCCCCACCAAACCACGACGCGTTTCCCTCAAACAGAGCGGTTTGAAGTCAGACTGGAACCAGACATCGCCTTGGCTTTGGGGATAACTGTGGAAGGTGCACTTTGAGCAGATTTCTTTCCAGCAGATAGTGAAAAACATCATTTCAGTAGTTTTATTTATGTCAAATTTAAGATTATTTAAATATGCAAAGCTTCAGGGGGTGATTAGGGCTGGCACACCTGCAGAAAACACACAAGGATTGAGGAACTTTTTACCCCGACTAAGGAATTCCAAAAGCTGTTTTAGAGGTGGAGTGTCCCTGGTTTTTCATGAAGGTGTTGAGAAATCTATCCTATATTTTTTGGAGTAGTTTTTGTTTAATATATGAATCTATTAGTTTTTGCTTAATATATTAATCTATTGCCACATTAATAGATTAAACATTGGGTGGGTGTTGGTTTGATTTGGGCTGATTGTCTATAGATGCTGCCAATAATGTAACAAGCATCCTCATGATTCCTGCTGTAGGCAAAACATTCATTTTCTGCTGCTTAAAATTAAAGATTCTTTTATTATTTCCTTTTTACAACAATTTAGAAAAAAAAATTTAAAAGAATGTTTCTAGTATAATGTTTTATGGAAGAGAAAATACCATGAAACTCACTCCAGACCTCATTCCATTAAAATCAAGCTATGTCAGACACTTGGCCACAATGGATTGCAAGTTCTAATAAACGCTAGAAAAATCTATTGAGATTTTGATTATTAGAAAAGTGTTCAATGCACAAAATTCCCTACACAGAAATATGTAAAAGATTCCAATTTACACTATACTGTCTTAACACTTAATTAATATTTTTGCTCTAATTAACATTTGCTGAGTACCTTATTTATGATTCCTTTTTTTTTTTTTTTTTTTTTTTTTATCAGATATCCCCTTTCCCTCTCCATCTTTGAAGTATCAAACACTGATATGGAATGTCAGCTTTCTGGACACTTAGATTAAAAAAAAATATTATTAGCTGTATTTTGCCAAACATAACGCCTCACAGTCACAGTTTCATAGTGATTTTACCCACCTATATTTTCAATTTAATTAGGAGATTTTATGTTCTGAAACCCTAAAGGATTATCAACTAAAAGAAGGTTAAAAGCTGTAATATAAAGGATCCTCTTATGGGACAACCCACAGTATCTCCAAGTGGTGTTTGTCTTCTTGGGCACAACAACATTAAAAGTAGGTTTTGGAAACATTGCTTTCCCCACACTCCTGTCCTTATAAAAGCAAACAAATATTCCCAGTATTGAGAACACTGTAATTGAAAGTCATGCTCTGACTGCTCCAGAGGTGTAAATCAATAAACTCATTGAACTGATAGGAACAATTCAGTATTAAGTGAAAAATCCTGATAGCAGAAATACCAATGTAAATCTGTGATAACAACAGTGATTTATACTGCTTGTATCTTTTCTTGTTACTCTCACTTTGAAAACACCTTTAGTTTTCACTGACATTTGCTTACATCTGTTTAAATGCTTTGAATAGATAACCAATAAAGTTTCAGAATCATCTTTAGGGTGGGGAATTTCAGTCCTGCAGGGAATGAACAGTGTGAGTTCCTTCCCCACAGCCTGTGCCTCCTGCCACCAGAATTCCTGGGGTCAAGCTCCTGTCCTTCAGCCAGGGATTTTTCCAGGGCAAAGGGATCCCAGTTTGACCCACGGAGTTCCCAGTTCCTGCCCAGAACAGGATGAGCCAATTAAAAGAGCAAAACACCCAGGGAATGGGTTGGGCTGGAGCTGTGCCATCCCTGTGGAATGCACAGCCCAAGGAAACAACCAATAATTCTCTCGTTAGAGGCAGAATAAAAGACAAACAAGCAGTTTTACTGTAGTTCCCAAGTTATTTGTGAGCGAGATGCACCTGAAAAGTTGGTAATTAGTAAAATAATTTGTTCTTTATAGGGCTCTTGAAAATGCCATTAAGTCTGTATTTACTCAGCATCTTCTCTAACTGCCTTATTGGAAATCAGGCAGACGGAGTTTCAAAAGAAGTAATAACAGAATAAAAGCCCATTTTCTATTCTAGTGCCACAAGAGGAAGGGGTTGAATTCCAGGGTGTCCAAATTAAAACTGGACAAACCGAGTGACGTTCATTCCAGTGTCCACCACAGAACAGAGGTCCAGAAAGAATTCATTACCACATTCTTTTCAAACAGAGCTGTTCACTGCAAACAGCACAATGCAGCAACACCTATTGCTTCAGGCTTTGGAAACCATGGAAGCACTGCTGGATTTCAATGCCCTCTGTGTGGGTCAGTGCAATAAGAAGCAATAGATTTGAGCCTGTGCAATTTAAAGCAAGCAGGCACAGATTCAGCCACACAGCTCTCCTTCATGTAAAACCATAAAGTCACCCAGAAGTATTCGAAAAATGCAGGACTGTAACTTCAGACCAAAGCAGAGTAATCCACTTTTCAAAGTTCCCTGATAAGAGCTGCAGTCTTTTGAATTTGCCTTGAGTTTCAGTTTGAAGATCTACAGAAAGATATCTATCTCTAAAGGACTCTACTCAAGAAATGTCAAACATAAACAGACTTTGAAGGAGTTAAACAACTGTTTCCAGAGCAGCAATGATCAATTTTGAAGCTTATTTGTTGTTTTAATTTGATTTAACAGCACAGAAAGGAGACCTCAGCACAGAGCAATGACATGCAGTGATGTGGGAGGTGCAGTGGTTGGATATTGCTGGAGCCAGCATTAATTCTGGGGTAATGGATGTACATAAAGCCTTGTGCAGATGGATGCATTTCCATGTGTGGAAATTCATGGAGTGGATGTCCTGACAGCTGCCTGGCACCACAGCCAGGTATCATAGAACCAGGAAAAAAGGCAGCTTCTGTCAGGGGGGACCAAAGGGGAGAAAATAAATAAATAAATAGAAAAGAGTTGCTGTTATTTAAAAAGCAGCAGGACAGGGGAAAAAATAAGCCTTTAAAGAAGAACCTTTCATCTCACAGTGCAGCCTCAGAAGACAAAAATGTTTCCCAATTTTCATATATGAATATCTAAACTCAATCTGCAGACAAAAAATTGAAACAAGAGTGGCCTGTTTTCCCAATATACCAAACACTTTCTCTTCTTATGCTCTCTCTTGTTTTCTATATCATGCTGGTTTCTCAGGATATCTGAAGTGCATATTGCAAGTTTGTTGTGTGCAGTGTTCAAACCCACCAGAAGTGAGGCAGAGGAGGCTGGTGCTGGCTAAAGGATGGCTGCTGCCCCCACAGTTTTATCCAGGACTTGCTGTTGTACTGGCTGAACGGGAGAATCTCTGGCAGGTCAGCTAAATCACAAAATTCAGAATGGTGCCCTATTTACACCTGTACATTGCTGATTAAAAGTCGAACATAGCATTTTATTTACATAATGCATTTAGACGAAAATTTTCAGGACTCCACAGTGGAAAATTGTTGTCCTTAAATGCAGAGTAAAGTGAACTGATGGCTGATAGAGAAGCGAATATTTTGTCTTTTTTTTTAACGAGACAAAATAAATTCTGCTGTTACCAATGTCAGTAAAATTTGCTAATATTCATCTAATCAATGTCAAAAAAACTGTCAAATCCCCATATATTAACAGAGTCAGCTGTGGTAACTATGGCACTGCACTATTCTTCTCCTGAGAGAAGAACACCGAGTGTAATTCTCTAAAATTAAACCTCTCAAGCTCATACCCAAGGCTACTGCCAAAGCAAAAAGCAGGTTTGTATTTCAGCAGACAAATGACTGATGAACATTATTAGACATTTTGTACGAGATCTACAACATCCAACATCTCCTTTGAGAAATTTCAAAGATCGTTCCCAATGTTCCTGAGACACATTTATGGATAGTGTATGACTCTCAAAGAAATTTCACCTCAGAATTTTGTTTCTATGACAAGAAATAAGGTTTCAACTCTTTGCTTAGTTTCAGTAGACCTATTAAAGGTCAATATAGTCCACATATTTAGACCTCTGGAGAAGGCAAAAAGTGAAAAGACAAGTAAATCATGTTTAAAATACTGGAGCCCAACCATAAAAATCTATTGTTTCTCTTTTGCAGTGATGGTATTTTACCATCCAAATAAAAATCCCAGCTCACCGATGAACAGGATGATTGAAGTAACACTGTACCACACAGTTTTAATTTCAGGTATTTGAAAAGATGATACAATAAAATGATCTGGAATATTGTTGCAGCATAAATCTCCCAGCACTTTCCCTGTCCTTAATGTTCAAGCCTAAAATTGTTCCATTCTTTAGCTGACAGTGCACATTGTAAAAGTTGCAGTTTATCACTCTCCTTTCATTCCTCCCCAGCACTTACACTACCACATTCTTTTTTATTACAATGGCAGGGTGTCACTACAGAAGTGACATCACGAGGGGAGAACAAGGCTTTGCCAGGAATAATCGGAATTTCTCTGCAGTGCCAGAGAGCTCTGAATTCAGAGGGAAGGGACAGCCCTGCATTTCAGCATGCTGAACATGTGCACTCTCAAATCCATTGCCTGCCACTGGAGTCCCTTGGACTGCAGGAATTATATCCCACAGTTGGGCAGTACAAAGGCAATTCTGCTGCCATATGCTGTGCCAAAGAGCTCACACCGTGACAGGGTGCATTACAGATGATGCTTTCCCAGGTGATGCCAATTTTCTCCTTCATCTGTGAGGGATAAACTTGTCTCCATTCAGATTTTAAAGTAGCCAAAATAAAACTCCAGCAAGCTAGGGGTGCAAATTCTGCTTTAAAAGAGGCAGAAGAAGCCCAGAAATTTTTCAGATATTGGAAATTGCTTTCATTTTGCACCCAGAATTCACTTTGCATCAACCCCATGGGAATTCCAGTCCCAATTCAGGACAAAATGGAGTTAGGAACACTTTGATCAGCCTCACACATTTGCTTTATCAAGCACTGCAGTATTTTTGAGTTTCTCTGGTTGGCTGATTTTGAATGCTGGCATGGGCAGCAGCTCACACAGACAGAAAAGAAATACCAGGAGAGTAAAGAGAAAATAGGTAGAGCCCCCCAGAGCATGTTTGAGAGATTTTGCTTGTCTGTCCAATTTATTACTGGATTTTATTACTTAGCAGCAGTGAATTGAAGTGGTTGATAACATGCCACAAGTGATTTCACCCATCAGCATCCAGCTCAGCTCGGGAATGATCACAACCATTGCCACAAGCCTTGGGCAGAGCAGGGAAATCGGATGGACCTGAGGATTCCATCCTGGTGAGGCCATGGCACGTGAGAAACACCCAGTGAACACCAGCCTCACCTCACAGGGCAGAAATGGGGACTCCAGGAAGAACTTTAGGCATGACTACAAAAAATGACTCCTAAAGAGGGAGGAATGGGCAGTAAATCCCTAACTTCTCACAGTACAGAAACTGTTCCTCGAGGTAAAAGGCTGAGGCAGAGATGCACAGACAAACATCTCATGTTCTTCAGGGGTCAAACAAGAACCACCCCTGGACACACAGTCAGGTGTGCTCACAGCTCAGTGCTTCAGTCCTTTTGGTTTGAAACTCCTGGAACAGAAAGAGACACCCAGAGAGGGGCCTGCATAACAACAGCCTTTGGAATTCAGTGGTTGGCAAAGGAAAATCTTCAGTGGAAATTTGCTCAGGTGTATAAAGCCGCTGTCACATCAGCTCCTCCTCTATCCATACACCAGGAAAGAGACAGAGCTAGGATATTTAGGATTTCAAGCATCAGGCAGGAGTTTAAACATCAAGCCTCTCTGCAGTCATGAGGAATGCTGCTTGCAAACTCAGGACTTGAGGAATTCTCATTTTGCCCACCAAAAGCAAGCCTAGGCCTGATAGGATGCCCACGCCCTGGGGATCTCCTGCTTTTACTTTTTCAAACAATGGGTTTAGATATTTATTGAGCCAGTTGGCAGCCTGTAATCCTCACCCCAATTTCAAGGTTACTGGAACAAACTCCTTTTGATTTAAGGCCTTTTGCCTTCAGCTAAAATGGAGCTTATTCTAATTATCTTCATTATAGCACACATAATTTGGGGCTCCCATGGGCACTGAGGATGTAACGAGGATGGCATTTTACATCCACTGACCTCTAAATTAGTGCAAGCTTATTTCACCAGGAGAGGGCACAAAGTAAAATAAATCCTTTGCTTTCCACACAGTTTACAAATGAAATTTTGTGGTTTGTTGTGTGAGACTCTCTCATCTGCATTCCTGTTTCCCTGGCACTGCAGATGTCCAAGGCTGTTTTATGTGCCACTTTCATGGCCAAATTGCTGTAAAGCCCAGGAAGGTTTATTGGCCACATTAAAGAACATTTTCCATCAAGCCATCCAACTTTGTCACTATATAACAGCTCCTGGACACCACTCCCTCAGTAAACTTCACAGGAGACCCTCACATACAACCAGGAGTTCCAAAAACATCATTAGGTCTTTTGCCATCAGGAAATATTGTGAAACCTTCCTTTGTTTGGTTTGTGGGGTCCCAAGACAAAAAAAGAGAATGGAAAGAGTATTAAAGGTGGGGAGAATGGAGAAGAATCATTGTTCCTCTTCAGCTGTGAGATAATCAAAACTGTCCCTAGATGTGTGGTCTGTCCTAATAAAGAGACCCCAAGTTGTCTGGGCCCAGTGAATAGTGATGGTGATGGCACTATGGAGAAAACCTCGAGACAAAGAAGAACAAATCACATTATGTTCAGTAAACGCTAAATTTATATTAGATCAACAGATCCAAATCAGCTAATCCCCTGTTCAGTTATTTAAAAAGGAATATTTAATACCTAGAACCTGGACAGAGGTTAGTGCAGTTATTTCACAAATTCCATCAAGACCTGTCAGACCACCTGGTGTTGAGGAAATGCTCTAAGTGAAATCTGACCGGATTTGTTATTTCAGTATTTCTCTTTCTCGTTTTAGCATGCCCCACTAGTTGGCAATTACTGCCTACTGTACAATCTATTAAATATTCATGTCAGATATTATTTGCATGGAGCAGCTTTTCTCTGATAAAAAATATGTTATTCATTCACTGCTTAGAAGATTGACCTCAGGTCCCTACTTTAAACACACAGTTATATTGATTGTGAAAATACTCCAAGAAAATTATGTAGTTTATATGCATGCATTATTTCTACTGAGTCATCCTGAAGCTTATAATTTAAGCCTCAGTGTTTCAGGTAAAAATGAAATTGCTTCCCTAAGTAAGGCTGCTTTGATTTCAGCTTTGCTCTGAGCTTTGCCAGGCAAGCAGAAAATCTTCATAGTATGAAAGGTCTTGTTCATATGGAATGTGCAGTCATGCCTTGACAGAACTGTGTGCATTCAAAACACACCAGGCCTTTGTCCAGAGATTGTTTTACAAAGCCCTTCTCTGTTTCTTATGTAAATAATCCCATGTCCCATATGGAAGATCATCATGGAAGATGATCTTAATGGAAGATCATCACAAATGAGCAATGAATTTAGGCTTCCAAAACACTGCTGCGGCTGTTGTGTTGTACATGGACCACAAGCAAACAAAAAAAAAAAAAAAAAAAAAGAAAAAACAAACCCAACAAAACAAACTCCAAAAAACAGAAAAAACCCACCCACCCCCCCAAAAAAAATAACCCCTAAGAATCTTGTTTCCAACAGGAATAAAATCCCCAAACTGAACCAAAGGAACTCCAAGCAACAGCAAAAAGATAAGGTAACTGGATTCCAACTAGAAAGAAAACTACTCCTCATAAATGTGCCCTCTTGAGGAGGAAATTGAAATGTCCCACTTTTGAAAATATTATCTGTATGTTACTATGCTGCCCCCCTCTCAAGACAGAAGAAGTTTAAGAGAATAAACACAGTAGGGAAAAAAAAAGGAAAATAAATAAAAAAGAGAAAAAAGGACGGAGTTGTTCTTTGCCTTCCTTTCTCTTTTGCTGTTTTATTCCATCCAACTCCTGTATTTCCCAGCTCCTCTCAACTCCTTGCCTCTCACTTTTGTGTCTTCATTTTGCTCCTTATTTCAGTCTTCCTTTCAAGAGAACATCACCTCTAGTATGGTTATTCATCACCAAAACAACCCCAAAATGAGTTTTTTTTCAGAACAATGAGGAAAATCCCAGCTCAACCCTTAGAGGAATGACACCAGGCTGGCACTGTGGTTTTTTATGGCAGCAGATCCATGTCCCAGTGGTGCATTCCAAGCCCCAGAGCTCCAGGCTGGGTTCAGGTGTGAAGGAGCCTTTTCTTGGCCCTGTGCAGATAAACTGCAATCATTCTGCAGGGCCATTTCCCCCCACAGCTCACAGGGCAGAGATGCAGATACCTTTAAAATGCTGAGTTAAATGCTGGGTTTGAAGGATGGGCACCCTCCTGGAACTTTGGAATAGACCTGATGGGATTGAGGCTTGCCCAGAATAAGAACTCTAGGATTTGGTGTCCTACTAAATCATAAAACTAAGAAAAAAGTTCTCTGAAGACAACTGAAATTGCTATCCTGGGGTACAAAATATCCTGCAAGTTGGCCTGATGTGTGCCCTTCTGGATTTCACTGATGTCTTCGTTTAGTCCTCTTCAGAAAGTGAAAACTTCAGCCTCACTGAAGCTCTGGCAAATTCCTGCTGAGCTCCATTACCTGGGAAACACCCCCAGCACTGCAGGGAGGCTGCCTGGCTCTTTCATTTATCAACAGTAAAGGGATTTTTCCAGCCCAAAATAGAAAATGCAGGTTTTAGGGTTTTTTTTTCCTCTCCAAACCCAGCCCTTCATTTATAACACTGAATCCCACTCATGCACATACCCTTGTTTTCCTTAACCTCTAGTGATTATTCAATTTCATTAAAAAGCTGAATAATTTAGGGAATACAGAGACAAATTTCAACGTTCCTTTATAAATGCAAGTGAAACAGTAAAGATTTGCCATAATTTGTACTTGCTGTGACATGATAGAAAGCCAATCATAATGAACCAGGCTGGAAAACAGATGCAGAGGCTGTTAAAGGTCAGGATGGAAGAATAACAGGTAATAAAATTCTTTACCTATTGACATATTGAAGTGTGAGTGTTAAAATTTATAATAATAGCTTTTAAATTTTTGTCAAGACTTCTTTTTTTTCTTTTTTTTTAATATGAAAAGAGAGAGAATTAAACCAGTTCCTTGTGTGGAACCCTACTCATGTGAGTGTGCAAAAAGTCACCCAGACCTGTGCCATAACCTGGGCATTGCCTTTTCAAGGCATGAAGTGCTCTAGACAAAAAAATCAATTCTTGTAATCCCTTTGTATTATCTTCTACAATGCCCAGAAATAGTCAAAAGTGAAACTAAGCTGTTGTTAATTTGTTCACAGGTTTCACTTTTGGCCAGCAAACTATCCTTTTCTTTATGGGATTGTTTAATAAAATTGTCCACTACAACAGTTTCCTGAACGTGGCCATTCCACAGGACACTCTATTGCACTAAAACTCTTCCTAAAATGCTTCTCCTAAATGGATCTGAGGCTTTTCCCTCATATTTTTATTCTAGCCCGTTTTATAGCGAGAATGGATGTTTTTGCAATATGGAAATGTGTCCCAAGAATGTATCTCTAGAAATAAATCCATAGGAACAATTCACATCTCATCCCAGTGAAAACCTGGAATATTTCCAATACATTTCTGAAATTATCTTAATGTACAGAAGAAATAAGTAAGAGAAAATATAGAGCCTTTTGTCTCTGAGGTCTATTGCTCTACAAATAATTAATTAGTGGAGCTGCTGTGCTGTGGGCCTGCCTGTCTGACCACTGAGCAATTAAATAAAGTGATTCTAGGAGCTACAAGTGGTTGCTTCTGGAAAACAGAGCATCCTTCAAAACAGGAGAAAAAGCATTCTTTACTAATTCAATTTTTCTGTAATTATAACCTAATCAATCTTTTACAGACTTTTTGGCATCACTATTCACTTACTGTTATAACATTTCACAATTTAGTCTAGCAGTAGCAATCTTAACAACAAAGTTTGGACACGATCCAGGCACGAGGGCAAGGGACAATTTCTCCCAGATCCATTCTACATTTTACCATTACTTAATATTGCACGTAAGAAATACACTTAGAGAGAGAGAGAGAGAGATATTTAGATTTCCCTCAGAGAAAACTCATAGGCAGTAGAATCATTAGCTAAATTTCCACCAGCTGCATTAGGGAATACATCATCATTTTGATTTCCCCAGAAAAAGCCTAAAATTCACCAAAATAGGAATGCAGGATCCTTATTTATGCTCTGCTGCATGAAGGGATTGGGACTGAAATTCAGCAGTTATCAGCACACAAACAGAAATACAGTTTGTTATCAGATATTTGGATAGCCTGTCTTCAGGATCAGATGAGAAAATTCTAATCAGAATTGTTGATCAGAGGTTGAAGAAAACTGAACTTAACTGGGGCCTCTCTGACCTTCTCTGGGGGTTCAGCAGGGCAGAGGGGTTATGAGAACATTCCAGATTAGCACATTTTACCCTGTATCTTTGTCTCAAGCACACAACACAGCAATTGAAAAGAAGTCACAAGCAGGGAGCAGAAAGGACTGTTTCCACACAGAGTATGGTAGACATTTAAAAGAAGAATAATAAAAATATTGGCAGTTGGGCAGACTCCACATATTTGCTTGAAGATTATATCCAGAAGAATTTTTTTTCCTACTTCTACTGAAAAACCATGTTTAAGATTAAATGTGCTTATTACAAATCCTGTGATACTGTATAAATATCAGGGCCTTTTGTAAATTTTCCATTACTGACTAGAGCTGACAGTTCTGAGAAGTTACCATTTATAAAGTCAGGATTCTATTACATGTTGCACTGGAATTCCAGTTGATCTTTCAGCCACAGCCCCCTGCAATCAGTTCCAGGGCAGAAACATGCAGGTAGGCAGCAGCAGAGGGAATTTTCCCCAAGGAACATCATCAAAGCTGCTCCTTTGGAGCCACCTTCACCTGGAAATGTGTGAGAGGGGCTTGGTGAAGGCTGCAGGGAGTCCCATGAGTGGATTCCTTGCCTCTACCCACCCAAAGTGCCTTTCCAGTTGGCATCTGGAAACACTATTATCATCATTTTCAGAAATATTATCCCCCCTAACAGCTGGAATACTCCCAGGCCAGCCAGGGAGAAGCTGCATCTCTTCCCAAGGAGCTGCAGGGCTGCTCTGAGGTGGGAGCAGAGGTGATTGCTCATCACTGTGCAGGGTTTGCTCTGCAGCCACTGCTCAGGCAGGGCTTCATCAATCCTGTGCATATTAGGTTCAGAAAATCCCCTCCTCACTGGGGAGTGCTTAGTGCAACTAGACAAACACAGATGCTTCCCAGAAATCCCCAAACACTCCCGTGTTCAAAGACTCACATTTTTCAAATCGACTATGCTAATCTCTGCTGCCCAATGGGGTAGGGCTTGTCTTCAGCAGGATCAGTTGTGTTTAGGTGTAATTGAAAATTAGGCTCATCTCTGCAATTTATCTCTGCCACTGGACTAGGCCTGTCACTGCTTCCAAGTAAAGGTTGGAAGATTACAAAGGAGCAGTGTGGATTGAAGAAGACAAAAGTTTGAAAATGCAATAGAGAGAGGACTGTTTGCTCACTCTTGTAGCAATTACCCAAATTCCTCCTGCTAGGCAGTCCTCACGGATTGTAATTGTCATTCCTTGTCTGCACTGTGGTGTTTTGATCTAAACTTCCATTCTATTCTTCTCCCTCTATGTGGCTAAATTCCATTCTTCTCCCTATTTGTGGCCTGGGGATTTTCAATGGTACTTGAGATGTCAAGGAACTAAGAAACTCGTCCATTTTTAATTTTGACCAGCTGAGGATCAGAAGAAACCATATGGCAGCAGTGAGGAGCTGCCACTGCTTGTCTCTGCAGACTCAAAGGACTCTGCTGGGAGTGATAAAGGACTCTGCTGAGAGCTATTTTCCAGGTCAGAATTTTCTCATGGAAACGTAACCATATGAACTTAACATTACGTGTAAACAGATGAAATGATTCTTAGGTCAGGTTTTAAATAAAAATCCCTTTTTTTTAACCAAAGTGTTATAATAGCTATTACCTGGGCATTGAAGCACACCTGGAGATTGGAAACTTCAGAATCCATTCACAGCCATGCCCTCCCTGCTGCCATGTGGATGCAAGAGCCTGTAACCTATTTACCCCATTCTGTTAGAAGGTGTAAATTGAGCCTGCATGGGTTTTTCTTCCCTTTTAACAGCTCTGGCTTTAATTTCCTCACTCTCTTAGTTTGAATAAATAGTTTCAAGCTGTTTGGAGCATTCTGTGAAAGGTTGGGCAGTGAGGGGTTAATGTTAAAATTAGACCTGGGTGTGCCTGGAAAGAGGGGGCAGTACAAAGGTAGGGAAACACCTTTCTGAGCCAGTTCTCCTCTTCAGGACAGTGCAAGAGCACAAGTGGTGTCAGGGAGTGACCAAGACAAATACAGAGGGCTGGAGACCACCAAAAAACCCTCAAAGCCCCTGGCCCATTCCCAGAAAGAGTCAAGATCAAGTGCAGACACAAATTCACTGACATGAGGGTGAAAAACTTCATCCCAGGGTGCTGAAACCTGATCTAGGAGAAAATATTCCCAGAAAACCTGAGTGATGCCCACAGGGCCCTCAGCAGCCTGGCAGCTGGATTGATGCTGCCCCAGGACTGGAGATCTCCTCACCTCCCTGTCTCATCTCCCTTCCACACTCTCCTTCCCTCCTTTAGAGTATTTTTTTTTTTTCTCTTACAAGTAGAAAATAGGGGCAAAACATGCCAAATTCTATGCCTCGTGTGTTATTTGGTAGTAAAACTTTGTCAGCTTTTTTGGTTTTTTTGGACTCTTTTTGGGTTTCTTTTGCCATTCCTTTTCACCCACAGCTATCTCCAAATTTTGGGTGTGGCCACTGCCCTGAACAGCACATCCCAGCTCACTCAGTAGCAAAAGAACAGGAAGGGTAAATAAATACCCACTGTTGCATACTGAAGAGATGTGCACGTATCACTGAATACTAACAGAGGTGTATAGATTCTGAATTATTGAATGCCAGGTGCTTTGAACCCTAAACAGCACAGTGCACTGTGAAAGAATTTGCAGGAGTTTGGAAAGATGCTTGTGAATCTGGAAAAAAAAAAAGAAAGACAAAAACAAAAACAAAACAGCAGAAGACTTGTTTTTGACTGGCTGCTCCATAATCATGCCTTGTATAAAGAAAGGAATGGCCCTTGTTACTTGTAGGAGAACAGAATCCACCCTGCTCTGGCTTGAGGCATGTGCTTGTGGTTTCCAGCTAATCCCCTAATCCCTGATGTGAAAATTGCTGGGGATATATCCAGACAGGATAGCTCAGATCCTCAACGCTGCCTCATCATCTTGGATTTCAAAGAACAAGCACTGCTTGAAGAATAAATACTTAACATTTGATATTTGGTAAAATATACTTAATTTAATTTAGGATAATAGAATGATATTATTATAAGATACTTGATGAAAATATAAGAAACAAAGAAAAAAAATTTAAAAAAGAGGATTTGTTCCACTCAGCACAGAAAACAGTCACGACACAAAGGCCAAAAAGAGGATTTTTTAAAAAGAAGCTGTAGACTGAATAGCAGAAGTACCACTAACAGAAAGTCCACAGCAAGCAGAGATCAATCTGCTCTCCTGCATGGCAGTGGAAATCAGGAGTACTTGCACAGAACCCCACAGTTTGAGCTGTGTAAGACCAAAGTTAGAACAAATGAAATTAAAAATCAGGGTAATAGCATGTGCAGTATAAGAGGCATGCATGAAAGATTAAAATACCTTAACCTGGCAGCAGAGAAGAAATATAACGTCAAATAGGAAAAGAGATAATATAACATAAAAGACAATGAAAATGTGCAGACTCATGGCAGCAATTTAATATTCCCCGAGTTCCACAAATACTGGAATGCAGATAACTTAAAATCCAACTTGACAATGGGAAATTTCCTAAGTCTCCTATCTAACCAAATAAAATTGCTTTGATTATAGAGGGATTTGTGTTGTGGAATATATACAATGCCTGGTTCTGCTCTGTTCATGGGCACCTGTGGGACATTTTCACCAGTGCAGGGTGAAACTTTTCATGGCCAAATCTCCACGTTCACAGGACAAAAAGCAGGGGAGAAGCAGAACATGCACCTGGATCCTCAGGAGGAAAGTGTGCTCTGCATTCCCAGCAGGGCCAGGCGGAGCAGAGTGCCCAGGGCACCTCCAGAGCTCATCCAAAGGATGGACACCCTGCAGACTCCTTGGGAAACTTATTCCGATGTCAGATCACATCCACAGGAAAATTTTTTCTTATGTTTAAGTAAGAACAGCTTCAGGAAGCACAGCAACACCTGGCTGATTAAATGCACCTCACTTCTTACGCTTAGTTTCTTTCTCTGAATTCTCTCTTGCCTCCAATGCTCTCAGTAAATGTGGAAACCATTTCAAAGCACCATATGCTGGTGTTTTCTAAACTATCATTTTCTGCAAATTGCCATTTCACAGAAATGTAGGTGAAAATGCTTTTGTTCTTATTTGGATGAAAACTCATTTAGGAAGATGAATAAATTCCCTGAACATGCAACTCCTGACATTTGGCTATCTCTAGCAGAAGATAAAACTATCAAGTCAAGCTCATGATTCTCTACTAATTTACTTCATGTACAGCATATTTTTCAACATCTATGCTTAAAAAATTAATGTACCTTTGAGAGTCATCATTATTGTTATACCATAAACATATTCCTTTGTTGGAAACAGTAATCTTCAGAATCTCTCTCCTAAGAAAATGAATTTTAAAGCTAAATACTCTGGAAAAAAAAATTGGTTCATTGTGCTTTTGTCATAGGGCTTTTAGATAAAGCAGCCCCAGATTAATGAAACAAGTTCCTAATTTCTGGTAATTTGATTCCTTAATTGAATTAATTAATTGGCTTTTTCAAAGTTTTTACAAGTAAGAACATTAAATTTTACAGTAATGTTGGAGCAGGAATCAGAGCCTGAGTTTCAGATGGACCAATCTACCTCACTGACTCTGAGAGGATGTACAAGTGCTCAGCACTCGAGCCAGCAGCAGCCAGAGTGGGGCTTTAACTGAGGCAAGAAGGGAACAAGGAGAGTGAAAAGCAGGAGGAGGTAAAAGGATGACAAAGATCACAGCACATGGGACCTCAGATAAACTGTGCCACACTTGTCCAGAGATCTTGGAATGCATTTAACGGCAAAATATGGCTGTTTTTTCCTACTGGGCAAAGGAAGTTCTGATTTACAGGGTGAACATCTCCAGCAGTTCCTGTCTGTCTCACTTTGTCTCACCAAAAAGGTGTTATCTGGCTTTTTCCTACCACGGGGTAATATCTGGTCCACAGTGCTGTTAGGGTGAACCATTCCCCCAAAAGTACAGATGGACCCTCCAGCTCAAATTCAAAAGTCAGATAAGGTTGGTGATGCTATCACAGCCTGGAAATTCCATCCCAGGGTTACTCCCACCCTGCTTATCTGTTCACCCATGTACAAGAGGGACTTGCAATCCCTGCCCTCCATTTGTTCATCTCTTTGGGCACAGTAATACTGAAGAATTGTCTCTAAATAATCTGAATAAATTATTTCTAGAGTATTTGTAATTAGAGCACTATAAATCCACAGGACCTGATCAAAGCCACCCTGTACTCATGAGCAAAAATATTCTTGACTTCAGTGCCCTTTGCATGAGGCTTCAAAACCTGGCACCTGACCTACTCCAAATACAGCCTGGGAAACAACCCAGTTGCAACTGAGCACAGATTTTTAAAGTAGGTTGTGCTCCAGTTTATTATTATTTAAACCTTTATTCCTGACTACCTGATCTGTGTGAAAATCAAATTTAAACATAAAAATTGCACTTCCATACTATGGAAGAGAATTAATGATTGAAGCAGTCGTGCAAGGTAAGGCAATCAATGATTCTGTGTGACTGCAACAGCTGAGACAAGGAACCTCAGACTCACAATGAAAAACAATATTTAGTGCTGCCTTTTGCCATATATTCTGATATTCTATACATTTTGAATAGTGCCCTATAATATGTTTATATATTTATAAATATTCCTGGCTCTCAGCCTCTGGCTCTGAAACTGGCTCCTCGAAAACTGCCCTGAAGTATTTTTAGCTCACAGACAAATGTGAAGAACTACCAGAATAACTTTTCACGATCATCTGCTAAATTACAATTTCTCAACAGCATCGTTCAGAAAATCCTACTGCAAAATTCCACAGGAGATACATTTAATTCAGAAAGACTGAGTTACATGTTACAGCAATACCTGATGGTTTGAAAGAACTCACTGATTTTCAGTTCTATATTCTTAGCATAAATACTTTGAATTTGAGAATGGATTCAGCTGAGAGGAGCCTTCAAAGACTAATTTAAATGTTTGGTGGGATGGTGATGTAGTTTGATAATACAAGTTTTTGTTTACTTTCTTAATCACTTTTTAATTGCACTGCATTATTCTCTTTGATAGATAAATTTGCATTATGGAACACAGTAGAACAAGAAAGTTGATTTTTTTTTCGTTTTCTATAAATTAATATACTTCTAATTCCACTCAATTACTTATTTCCTCCAAAATCACAGCCATTGCACCTGATTCAGAGAGCCAGACCCAGTGAGGTGAGATGAACAGGATTCACACTTTATGTTAAAACACACAGCTTTTAAATTTTACTATTTAAATAGTTTGACAGATTAAAATCATCCTTAATTTCTTTCAATTAACTGCGATACACACTTCTGTGTGTACTCTACCAGAGCATCCAACAGATATTAATTTCCACATTTGCTAGCTCTGGATTATTCCAGATTTTTCTCCTTAGTTGTTGATCATTTACCAAACCACAAAGCCAATGGTGATTTTGGGGTGGTAAATATGGAATATTCAAAGTCTGAGGTTTTTATCATTGAGTCAGTTGTCCTAAGGCAAACATTTCCATAAGGAAAAAACAAGTTGCTCTCTTCAAACTGGGATTGTTTCAAATACAGCTGGTTCCAAACATCGCTGGTTTGCACAGAACATGATTCCTTTGGGCAAAAAGGAGCAGCGGGAAGTGCCACGGCACTGAGAGCTGCAGTCAGCACAGGAAGGATCCCCCAGGACAAAAGCAGTGAAATGGGGCTCAAATTATTCCCCAAAATCCATCTGAGGGAAAAAATTCTTTCATTCCAAAAGGAGCTCAGCCGTAGAGTGAACAGGAGGTGGAGTTAACCAGCAGTGGGACAGGGACCAAGGCAGGGAACTGAGGCAAACAAGAACTAAATATTGACAGCTCTGTTTATTTTCCACCTTTATCCAGGACAATGTTTGTTTGTTTGTTTTGCTGGGGCTTTTTTTGTTAAATACCATTAAACTGGTAAATGCTTTGCCCCTATGTCAGAGGAGAGAAAAGCTATTTCCATTGCAAATATGAACTGTGCTCCACTGATTGTGCCCTTACAGAACACTTTTTGTACCTGAGAACGCCTCCTTCCTCCTGGCAGAAGACAACAGAACGCCTTCAATTATGATTTCATGGATAATGACAGCCCGCATTATAAACTTTTGCTACAATATTTGCATTCACACAATTCTTTTGTTCAGAGCTGGTGTCTGTAACGTTGTAAAAACCCCTATTTTCACTCACCTGAATGTCTTTCACAGTACAGATGAAGGTCAGTGCTTTTATAAGCTTTCCTCCTCTGTAAGCCCATAATACTCTTATGACATTAAGGTATGTACTTAAAGACTTGATTGCTGGCTTTCATTTACTTAATATCTTGGCAAGTTTGCAGTATTGCCACGAAATCTGTTTAGTAGCAAAGCACACAACTGTTCTGCTTTTTAAGCTAGGCTTATTTATATAAATTTATTCCATAGCCTGCTCATCTTATTTTAATGGCCAGATGTTCTTTTCTCTTCACTTCTTAATAAACAAATACCCTTAACTAACCAGACATTCTCAAAGATCTTCATCCTAATGGCTTTGATATTTCCAACATCTTTTTTTTTTTTTCTTTTTTGGCTACCTTATTCTATGAAGAATTAAGGGCACTAAAGGTATGTCCAGCATAAAAATATTCATTTGCAAGGGAAGGACAGGAGTATATCAAACTCCTGCTCTCAGAAGTAGTTTTGTTCAATATCTAACTGCAAGCTCACCACTTTTTCTAAAATGAGCCTGACATCTGTTTTTGTTTACCATTTGGTAATGACATGAATTCATGCTAAGAGGATGAAACAAAATTTAAATACAAGTATTCCCTTAGATGCACTGGATGGAGAATACAGCATTTTCAAGACTGTATTCATCTCCTAGCAGGGTACATGGAGGCTGTGTGATGGCTTGGTTGTTTTAAAACAACAGTTGGATTTGCGGCTGTTTTACAAAAACAATGTTGTGGGAAATATTTCATACAAAAAACAAACCCAAAAAACCACAAACAAAAACCCCCTCACATAACAAAAAACAAGGAAAAAGCTTTGTGCTTCTAATGCAGCATTATTGATTGACCAGTTTTAGTTCTGAATGTAAGTATTCTTTTAAGGATAAGCAAATGGCTCTGCTCATTATCAAAGTCAGGCTAAACCCCACTGTAAACCAGAAAAGAGATAATGCTCATGTAAAAGACAGTGAAAAGAGAATAGATCATATCAGTAACTGAACTTCACAAACCTGCTATCCCAGAAGTATTGTCAAAATCCTAAATAAAATATATTAGAAATATTCCAGGACTGTATTAGACCCTATATTGCACGTTTATTTAACCCAGAGCATGTTCTCCCTCGCTCTAAATTACTTGTTAATGACTATACACTGGAGTATGTGGGTGAGTGAGGCTGGGGTGTTTTTCCAGAATCTCTTCCCAGCCTGGTCATTCTGCCTCTGAGAAGCCTCTGGCCATTAACACTCACAATGAGGATTGCAATTATCTGTAAGATGTAGATTAGAGCACCATAGCTCTGTCTAAATGGCACTGTCAGAAACAGGCTGTGTTCTGCTGACTGATGGAAATTTATCACTGACAGCACATTTGTAAAGTTTCTTAAGACAGCTCTATTGTGTTCTATGTTATAATTAAAATGGGAATTGAACCATCAACACCAACTGATTTTATTTAGTGTGATTCCTCCTGTCCTATTTCGCTCGCACATGAACAGTGAATAATTTTAAAAACAGTGGCCAGTATCATGCAGACAGAGCTGCCCTCATCTGTTCCAGCCTTGCAGGACCACAGAGCATCTCCAGCTCCTAAAGCAGAGCGGTTTGTACAAACCAGGGCTGGCCCAGGGGCAGCAGCAGCAGCAGCACCAAGTGCCAGCTGCAAGTCCCAGATTTTCCAGCTGGGACAATGGAATTGTTCAGCCCTTGGGGTGGGAGGCTGCCAGCATCTGGGCACTGACATTCCCCAAACTCAGCTGTTTGTGTGGCAAAGCTGAGCAGCACAAGATGCCACTCACCATTCCTTTCATCCCCTCTGGCTGCGGTGAGGGATGAAAGGGGGGCAAGCAAGGAAATAATGAACTCGATGCAAAACCAGCAAGAGCAATTTGCTCCCATTCGAACACTTTTTACATCAGAAATAGAAGGCATTGTGTGCTGTTCAAAGGTGCTGATCACACAGCCCTGGGAATCAAAGGCACTGATGCGCTTGGAAGGTATTAAACACCAGTTAAAATAGAATTTCCAAGTGTCTTTCAGCGCGGGTTGAAGCATGGAGTGGTACCCCTGAAATTAATAACTTTCCTTAACCATAAAATCTCAGTCTTGTAAATTCTGATTAATGATTTTAGAAGTGAGAATTCGGGAAATTGCTCAGTGTAAAAGGAGTTTAGAGGAGTTCAGGCTGAAAGATTTGGATTGCCTGGAATTGGTAAAGGGGCTACCAGGACATCACCAACACCAGGGACAGCAAACACCCAGGCTGGGCAACTGCAGCGACTCCTTGACCTCTGAAGGAATATGAAGAAGACAGAAAGAAGAATAAATCTATTGGATTCTTTCTTTCATTTTGACAGACACATTTAAGGAAAGGAAATACTAACTTTAATATTATGCAAAAAATATAAGAGAAAGATATTGCAATCATAGAGGACCTCAAGCACTGATTTAATTCTCAACTGTAATTCTAATTACAGACTTTATAAATTAGTTTTGATTCTTCCTGAAAAGTTCTTCATGGCCTGTGTTCTGAGGTAATAATATCTGATGTAATTTATAGTGTTACGAAAATTCCTTTACAAGTCTCATATGATTGCCTTCAGTGAGAGTAATTATTCCCTTCTAAATTTTTGATTTACAGGTCTTGTTTCAAATGAAGGCTAAAAGGTTAAAGCCAGGGCTGAGATGGTTCTGTTTCTCTTGGACACAAGGGAAATGCTCTTTTAGCCCTGCTGAAACAATCTTGGATTCTCACAGGGAAGAAGCCTTTTCTTAGTTAGATTTTAGAATTTCCTGGCTTTGCTTCAGGAAAGAAAAGCTTTCCACAGTTTGTTGATTCTCTCAAACCCTGAACTGACAAATCCGATAGTTAGATTGTGATTGCAAGAAAGGGAGTACAAAAATTGTAAATTCTTATCATGGTTTGGGTTGGAAGGGACCTTAAATACCTGGTTCCACTCCTGCCATGGCAGGGACACTTCCACTGTCCCAGGCTGCTCCCAGCCCTGTCCAGCCTGGCCTTGGGCACTGCCAGGGATCCAGGGACAGCCTCAGCTGCTCTGGGCACCTGTGCCAGGGCTGCTCACCCTCCCAGGGAACAATTTCTTTTGTAATATCGAATCTAAATCTCACTTCTTTCACTCTAAAGGCAAATGCCTTGTCCTTCTACTGCATAACTTTGTAAAAAGTCCCTCCCCAGGATTCTTGCAGGACCTTTAATCACTGAAAGGTGCCAGGAGGTGCTTCATGCTTGAGCCTTAAGGAAGTGTTCAGGAGTTCCTGCTAAGATGACAACATTACTTAGATTATTTAGATTATTTAGATTCTTGCAGACTTTTCCTCCCTTGACACCAGGTGATTCCTTAAGGCTGGTCACACTTGAGTCCTTTTCCTGGATCTGTGCCCTGCCCATCAGCCCACCCCATTCTGTATGCTCCCCCTGAAAAGGGAGAGCTCAGTAGGATGGACTTATGTGCTCCTTTATCTCCAGACTGCTGATGTTACTGGGAAAATACCAGAGCTAATTCTCTGCTTACACAAATTGTCCTTTTCATTCCTCTGCATCTAACTGATATGAATGTAATTAACTCCATTAACTTGCACGGTCATATTCTCTCCCCTCCTTCCTTTTTTTTTTAATTCATACAAATGAAAGAGGATTTGGATCCCTGTTTTGTGAAGCCAGTGCTGCAGAGATTGGTGCTAGGGAAGGCACCTGCTCCAGGAATACACCTATTTACAGTGCTGTCCACACCAGGAGAGTTTGACACACTCCCACAGACAATCCACAGTGCATTTCAATTTAGATGAACCCTTGCTTTTGAGAGGATTTAGACTATCTCAGTGATGGCTGATTGACATAAAATTAAAAGGGAGAAAGGGTGGCTTTGGAAGTGGTTGTGAATATATTTAACTTGGTGGTGTACTGAGGGAATGAACGGACTACCTCTCATGACCTGTGTGGAAAGGCAGCAGAATAAAAATGTGTCTCTGCACTTTGACTTTCCTTTTTAATACCTGTCACGTCTCAGATTTGCCACCTTTAGATGAATTGCTGTTCCTCCCATGCATAGTGTGAATTGTTTGATGTATCTTTCAAGGAGCTGTTAAATCTGGGATACAGTAAAGTTGTGTAATTTATCCCGAGTCAGGGGTGACATTCCTCTCCACTGCACCCAACAGCAGGACAGTGAGACACAAGAATTCCAGTTTTGTTTATTGTTAAGAAGCAGCACCTTTCTCCATTTATTTAGTTAAAATAAATTATTTCCTATCATATGCCCAACTATTTATTGTAGGCAGAAAAAAAAAAAGAGAGATGCAAATTCACAACACCTACAGGCACTTAAGGGAAAATATGTCATCCACCCCTTTTCTTCTCATATTTAGATGGATTCTATCTCCACACAGGGATGTACAAGAAAATACTGGAATGCAGCTGTCCATGAGAAAGGATTTTCTACAGGGCAGCAATTTTGTTGCCTTTAGCACAAATTCAAATTGTGCACTGGTGAGAAACTCAAAGAGAAAAGACACCACAGCACCTGAGATTGTGACATATGGATGCTCCAATCAAAATAATCATTCCCGTGTTGATTTTCTTTTAGCCTTTAATTTTTTTTAGTTCCTTTCTTCAGGAACTGTTCCTCTTGAAACAATAGTCCTTGTACAAAAGTTTGCAAGCAGAATCTAGAAAAATGCGCTGAGTTATTGATTTACTTTCTGACATCTGTTAATAACTGTACCTGATAAGTGAAAACAGTTCTGGTATTAGGGGTGGATTGAATATTGCCTGTATCCAGTAATATTTTTAGTGGTGGAACATTCTATTTTGGTATATTGTAAGTCAACATAAAGCTAGAAATTTCAAAACAGCGCATAAGAAATCTGTAAAGATTATAAATAGATGAAGCTGACTGACGTCTGGTTGAATTCTCTTTACCTGACTCATCTATTTTTCTTTACATCAAAAGAACCAAAGCAAAACTGGAGACAGCTTTTATCAAATCCAAAACATTGATATATAGGACACAAAGGTTCTATATGATACTTTCTTTGATTATTATCAAATCCTGCAGAAAAAGAAAAAAAATCCAGAGAGGGAAGAGTCATTTCATAGGAACACATAGGGAGTGAACCAGTTCATGTTTAAAGAAATGTTGTTCAATCCTCGTGAGAGATGGGACATGACATTTATAGACAGAACAGACAAGAATGGCCACGGCCTCAGGCCTGGCAGGAGCAGAGGAAGGTGCCCAGAGCCACAGAGCTCTACCAGGACCACCCATCTGTACTGATGCCTTGGGATCTGAGCTTTTATATTTTTCATCTATTTGTAATCCTGCAGCTCTTTAGTGAATAACTCTAAACTCCATGTACAGTGTGAGCTGCTGCTGTCCCATTTTGGGCAGACACAACAATTCCTCTCCAGGCCTGGCAATCAAGGACACCACAGGCCTTGAGAGATGTAAACAACAGTGAGTTGGGGGGCAGCAAATCTGGGGTAAATTACTTCATTACCTGAATCTGGAATTAGGAAATTAACCCTCAATATGTAAATGGCCCAAACTTATAAAAGTGCAAAAACCTGTAGCCCATTTTTGGGTGTAGCCCCTGGGGGGCTTTGTCTGCCCTAAATGTACCTGAAGGCCCTTCAATAAATAGAAATGCTTTTTATTATCTTTATTCTGTCTGGCTTGTGTTTTTAGGTAGCCCAAAAAGGCATCAGCACCACAGAGCTGCACCAGTACCACCAGTACCACCAGTACCACCAGTACCAGTATCTCACTGCAGTGCCAGGCTGTAGCTGCAGCTGAAGTGCAGTGGAAGAGCTTTGCCCAGCACACATTTAAACCCTGACTGATTGTTTCAACAATGCTGTCACCTCCTCAGCCCAGCTCACTGGATATGTCTTCTGACACAGTCAGTCTTTCTAAAAACTCAAAGTGAAAAACGCAGGATGTAGCAATCCCCTCAGTGTTAAAAGCTGTAGTTCTGAGCCTTTCATTAGTATACGGAAGGTGAGACTTTAATTACAAACCTTTCACAGTCTGGAGCACCCTAGGGCTTCCAAACATCCTGGTGAAGGCAGGAAGGATATTTCAGACTTCATTTCAATCCCCTGAAACTTTTGTCAACAGCCTCATTGCAAATGGAAGCTGCTCAGTGCTGCTCAGTAGTGCTGCCTCAGCTGCTAAACCAGCCCAGCCCTGAAAAAAACCTGCCCTCCTTAAAAGAGACAGGCATGAAATAAGAATCAGCTTCAAAAACCTCTAAGCTACTGCAACACTGAGAGATGAATATAAAGTTTTGGGGCTTTTCTAGATCATAAGGACATTTGGCCACCCCAGTATTTTCTGTGCCCTGTATTTGGTGAGCAGGAGGAGGGCAGTGGTGAGGTGGATGTGTTTGGGTCTCTTGCAGGGCTGCTCTGCACACTCACACCCCAGGAACACCTCTGGGGCTTGCTCAGACCTGCAGGGAGCCTTTCTGAAAGCTGCTGGCAGATTTCTCTCACCAGAAGGAGATGCTCCTCAAAATTCAACAAATCACAGCACAATGGGCCATTTTGCAGGCTGGCAGGAATCACTCCCAAGCTCTTTGCTGCTGTGATGTGGGCACTCCCTGCTTCCTCTCCCACTCCTCCCAGGCTTACTACAAATCCCTGGAATCTCAGAGGAGACCTAAAGCCAACCCTGCACAAAGCAGGGCAGGTTCCACCAGCCAAGTGATAGATGGAGCATGGAGGGATAACTGATGGCTACTCTTAGGAAAGACACCTTGGGTGATTAAATGATATTTCTACTTCATTCTTAATTCAAAGCTGATTATTACATGTGCAGTTACTCATGTTATACTCCCCAGTTTGAAAAATGATGGTAACGAGGTCAAAAAGCTCTTTAACCACTCCAAGGAAGAGACACAGAGGTATTGCACTGAAACCATGAAAAAGGCATCTGCTCTGAGCCCTGTGCTCTAAACTGAGCATTCAAAACATCTTTGCTCATTCATGTTGACTTCCAGTGTGAATTCTCCAAATCTTATCACACTGCAGCCATTCAGCAGAAACAAATCTCTGTCTTGTAAAAATCATGATATAGTGTGGCTGCATGAGAATTACCTTTTGTGGCCTTGTATAATGTTCTCTGACATTTTATGAAGCTGTGTTAATTAACACACAGAGTATTTTAAAATCTGCAACCAGAATTATTTTGGACTTTTTTTTTTTAACCTTTAAAAGCCAGTTAAATATTTCACAGGTGCATATGATGATGGTTAAAAAAATAAGGAAAAAATTATAAGGCTTTTTTGTTGGTTTGTTTTGGGATTTTTGGGGTTTTTGTATTTTTTTTCTTTTAAATTAATAGGAAAAAAATGATATTGTATTGCACAGTCTCTAATGTCAATGAACTGTCTGATAAAACACCATTGACACTGATAACACCAGCAAACCATTGTGTACTATGCTTCTTGTTTAGTGTTCAGGGAAAATATGATCTGCAGCAGCTCTAAAGAGTAAAGCTGATCTCTAGAGAGGAGTCTCAATGATCCCATTAACATTGATCCTATTTGAAGAAATCTCAGGCATAATACATTATTAATATGACCCCCTTTCTGTTTGTTTTTTTTTAAATGGTTTCAAAAGAAACAAAGGACATTAGATAGAAATGTCTCCATTAAAATAACTTAAGTGGTCGGGCTAAAACCCTCCAATGACAGGAAATCACAGGAAATCCAGAATTCAAAGATGCTGCTCCCCCTGAGTGTCTCCACACACCAGCTGAGCTAGTGTGCAATACTTTGCAATATTGAATAAGTTCAAAACAAGGTGACTAAAGATGAGACACCTCCTTCCTGCAGGTTATGTCCGAACTTAATGCATTTTTTGTGTATCAGACCAGGAATTGTCTCCTGGTTCTCACTCCCTTAACACATGGGATTGTTCACGGGAATTCAATCTTCCATGAAAGACAATATGCTCATGCTACGAGTAAAAAAAATAGAAATTCTCAAGGGATTTGATGGAAAGATTTTGCTTAGGATGCTCATCTCCGAGCATGTAATGTTATATAAAATGTATAACTGATGCAATGTTAATATAAAAATATAAAAAATCTGAAAACCAGAATATAGTACCTGACCTGACTTTTTTAGGTAGTGGAATATAATTTTAAGGGACCAGGTTTGCTATTCCTAAATTTAATCTTCAGGATCCAGAGCAAATATTCAACTATAACCAGACCTGTTCCAAGTTTTCCAACACAATATTTTCTGAAGCATTCCAAAAGCAGACGGAATTACCCATTTCTATGCACAGAGCCCTTCTACCATGCAGAAATCCAAGTCTGAGATGGAGCCACCATGCAGAGATCAGAACAGCAGTGAGTTAATCTGTCAGAGGGAGTCATTCCCTAATGCCCCATGCCTAGGAAACCTCTCTAACCTGCCCAAGAAGGACAGAGGCTTTGACTCTATTGAACTATTTTGACTCTATTGAACTATTATGTTCAGTGTGTGAATATAATAGAATAGAAACATTAAACACAAAGAACAGGAATTGCTATTGAACTACATGGTAGAGTTCACACAGCTGAGTACTTGGTTCCCTTCCTGCTCATTCCACCCCACATCCCACATGGCAACACTTCCTTATCCACAGCTTGATACAAAAAAATCACCCCAAAACCAGGGTTGTGTGCTCTGGCCGCTCCTCTAGGAACAAACCATGTCATGTGTGCTTTTAAAGGAGTGGCACATGTCAATCACACAGAAAGCCAAGGGCAAATCAGCAGAAAGCTCTTGTGGCCAGAGGAGCACAGAATTAATTCTATCTGACAAATAATTACTCCTAAATTCCTGCTCCAGGTATACAACAACATGAAGATATTTGCCAAGGATTCCACAGCCCTTTTCCATGTGTGTGCAGGAGAACAGCAGTGCCCTCCCCTCAGTGCCAGGGCTGCTCTCAGGGAATGAGGTGGGAATTCAGGAGCACTGGGAGCCCTGCACTGAGCTGGATCCACCTGAACAGAGCCAGATTGCTTTCACAGGCTCCAAAAGATGCTTTTCAAACAGGTAGGTGCTGTCTTTTTCAGGACAAAGATGCCTGATGTGCTATCACTGAAGTGATCAGGGTTATTCAAGAGGCAATGCTCACACAGCAGGGCAGAAAAACACAATGTGGAAAGGAAAACGTTGGGGAAATGCTCCCCAAATTATTCTTCCCCTCTGAAATTTAGAACATCTCACAGCCAATGGACAAACTTGCTTATTCTGTTTTTATGGCCTGAGGAGGACAGAGCCCACAACACCACAACAAAGATTTGTAGGCTGGGGTCAGCAACTGGAACTGCAAAACCCACTGCAAATTTTTGCAAGTGCTCCAAAGTAAAAGATCACTCTGGCATTGCTAATAGGTCTATAGAAGGAGTTTACTTAGCTGACAAATCAATACAAAACAACAGCAAAAATACCTTTTCTTTTACCAACAGCAAACTTTCCTAGTGGGAATGCCTCTACTCAGGTTTCTTCAGCACAGTAAAGTCTTCAATTCTCTTTAAAAAATGATACTATAGCAAAAAGCATTCCTGCTTTGTTGTAACATATTTCCTTCTTTTTTTTTTTTTTTTGTTAAGGTGAACCTTTGAAAGATTTCCACCTAGCATTTCTTCTAATGTATGAAGGCTAATCTAGATGGTTTATGGTTTCTTGTTATTTAAAGTACAGGAAAATCTTATTCCATTTCCAATCAAGCCTCAATGATTTGTCTTTCAGTTTTCACAGTACTCTTTGTTGAATGAAGAGCAGCTTATATATGGAATTATTCACGTGTACACCTTGATTTCATGTAAGTATACACAGGCACACAGGTATCTCCCTACCTGTGTGTATGCACATCTAAATATGTCTAAGATCAAAGAAATGTGGTTGTTAAAGTTTCCTTTCAGAGAACAACAGCAAAAACAGCAGGGGGCAAGCAGCAGCAGCAAAATGGGAAGACCTTTAGAGTGCAGAGCATGAGAAAGATCCCAAACACATCAGAAAGAGATTTGTGTAATAGTATTCCAGCATTAGGGAAATATCTGGTTATGCTGCCTCTTAAAGGTGCATCCCTGAGCAGTTGGTATCAATTACCACTGGCAGGTGAAATTCCAGTTCTGTCTTTGTGCAAAAACACTGATTTCATTCTTTAGGGAAGATGTTGTCTACTTGCACCCACCAAAAGCTCTTTTCTGAAAAAAGGAAATTCACTTTTTTTGGAAATTCGATTCAAAACAAAATGCTTTTATTGATAAGTAGTTTTATATTTGTTGTGTGCATATTAAACTAAATACTAGAAATAGTAGATATTTCCTTTAAGAAAACCCAAACCTTGTATCCTGCTGAATCCCACCCAGCATTAGAACTGCATGCATTGAAAACCCAATAAAATCCAGACACCAGAGATGATGGCAAAGATACTTGTAGTGATGTTGACTTCAAACAACTTGATTTAAAAAGAAAATAAAAATCCAAAACAGTGCTGGCTGTGTCCTATTGAATACTAAATCTTGTGAGTCTTCCCTCTGTAAAAGCTGCTGGCAGCTGTGGACACAGCTCAGGGAGAGCAGCCTTGCATCTCTCAGGAGAAGAGAAAGCACAAAGAAAGCCATGGGTTCCTGAGTGTTCCCAGGGGATGGTGGCTGCCCTGCCCTGGCTGCTGCACAGCAGTTCCCACATTAACCCAGGAGGTTTTTCCCCTCTTTTTTTCTGCTCCTCTCCATCAGCCCACCACAGAACCTCTCTGTCCATTTCAGAACTGAGGGACAGCTCTGTTAATAAGTTGTAAACCCTTCTCTGTTTAAAGGCAGACTAATTTAAGTACTCAAAGTCCACACATCTATTTGGAATTTCCTGACATTTGATATTTGCTCTGGAGTTCAGCAAGATTAACATTTCGAGGTCAAAGTCATTCAAGTCCTCAGAAAGTAATGCTTGTAATAAAATCCATGCCTGCCTTTATGCTGGCAGATGTTAATTATATCTTTTCTATAGCACCAGATATCAGAACAGGACTAGAGCCTCTTATAAAATGGTCTTGATCATTCAATACCTATACAATTAATTTTAAATATGGAAAATAATTCTTTAAAAGGAATTTGGTTCCCTAGAGAGCTTCTATGGTCTAAGTAACACTGCATGCCCATCTTCCTACTGCCAAAATGGTTCCTGTTTGTTGATGAAGAAGAAAATAATCTAAATATTGAAAAGAAACCATACTTTAGCACCAAAACCACTTCTTTTACTTGGTAACAGACTGGGTGGGGGTGATGGTGGTGTCTGCTTCCCCTCAGCTGAATTTGAATCAGAACTTAGGAGGAAGGAAATATGGAGAAAACCATAGCAAAGCATCCTCATGGAAGTTTTTCAAAACCTCAAAATTACACATGCACATAAAGACATGGGGGCTGGAAGGGTGGTCCTCTACAGAAGCTTGAAATAATCCAAGGCAGAGATGGGAATTCCTTTTTCCCCCTTATCCACACAGCCCCATCGCTGTCCCAGCCCTGCCACCAAGATGCATTTGGATGGGCCATAACTGGTTCAGAGAGCTGAGCAGCTGAATAACTCCCAAAAAATGATGGGAGGAGGCAGCTGTCTGTGCAGCCAGTGCAAGTTCAAGGTTAACAGAGGAAAAGCAACACAACCACAGCCCCTCTGAGCTGAGCTGCATTTCTGCCTCTATTTAGAGGCTCCTTCCAGTCTTCCAACAGTTTCAAGAGTGCTGAAGCCTGGAACAGATTGCTGACCTTTGCCTGGACATTTGGTGGATACACAGCTTGTGCTACTTTAATTAAATGCAGGGCTGATAGCCTGGACCAGTGGTCAGAAATTCATTAGAGTAATGAGAATGCCTTTGCAGCTACCTTCCAGGCTATCTTTGTAAACTCTTCAGGCAGTTTAGAGATTGCAGGGTTGAGAACAGGTCCAAAAATCTACTAGAGGAATAAATGATGATGGGGACTCATTATCAGATGAGAGAAATTAATCCAGATGGCTGGAAACGGGGATAGGGAAAGTTCACCCTGGTTCAGTTTATTTCAACTGAAATTTTTCCATCCCCAGCATATCAGGGAAAGCAGAGAATGTTTGCATAAAATTCTTATTTATAGATAGTTCTAAAATGTCCAGGGAAAGCATCTGATCCTCAGACATTAAGATTTAATTATGTTCTAAATTCAGTTAATAAGATGGAAAAGTCTGAAAGATTAGGCATGAATCCACATCTGAACTTTTCCCAAACCTCCCTTCCTGGAGTGCCTGTAACCAGAGGTTCCCCCAAGATGAACATCCTGAGTATCCCTTCCCTCACATCCCCTGTCAGATCTCTGTTCAAAACCTCCAAAAACCAAGCAAACCCACGGAGCCCGAGCTGTGAGATTCCTGTCTTCAGAAATCCAAGGTGTCTCTGCAGTATTGCTTCGTTCCACAGAGCACAGGCACTTGTTAAACTCACACTGGAGCTGGTTTTATTAGAATAAATTGTGAGCAATCTCACAAAAGCCTTTGCATTATCATTTAAAACTATATTGGCAAAAAGGCTTTTGAGCTTCCAGTGCCTTAAATTTTCCAAACAAGAGCGCACAGCTCATCAGTCCGAATGTAAAATTTTGCCTGGTTGATTTTATTTCCCTTGGCGTCTTTCCCTTGTCTCTTGACAGAAGACAGCTCCATTGCTGTGCTGATAAAAGAGCAGCAGAGCTATATGATACTGCCACCTCCATCAAAAATCACTTCCCTGTCAAAAATCTGTGTATTATTGTTGCAGCTGAGCGTGGCTCTGGTGTGGATTCCAGGGACTGTGCTGTGACAGTGTTTGCACTGGGCCTTTGCTCTGCTGGTAATTCTTTCAGGCACAGAAACTCTTTTTTTTGGTCTGTGCTCTACTTGTCAACAGCTTCGTGGGCTGGCTGTTGGGAAAACTGAGGCTTTGAGAGCCTGTTCTTGAGGTAATTAAAAGTAAAGATTTTTTCCTCTTGTCTTTTTTGCTGCCCCAGGATTTTTGCTCACTTCCCCATTGAAGTGAGCAGCGCTTTCAAGAACGACATCCCTGGTCAGCACAGCTGCACTTGTGCACACGGATTTTATTGTGCAGGGCTGTGTTTGGCCAGCTGAGAACCAAACAACAATTAGAATAAAGCCCTTGTGAAGTACCTGCATTGTAGCACGCTCTTTTAAGAGATAATATGCCTCGGAGAATGAGATGGCAGAATTGAGCTAAGATGTAAGCTGCTTTGAAAAACACCCATCACCAGTTCAGCTGTGCCCAGGGGTACCTGAGCTGTTGGCAGCTAAATAATCCCACAGTGAGCCACGACAATACAGCACAGCTCCTGTGGCAGGGGAACAAAGCAGGGAAGGAATTTTACAGTGCTTTTTCTGGCAAGAACACTTTAAATTGACCTGTTTGAGACTGAGAGCAGCCCTGCCAAGAAGGACTTGGGGTGCAGCTGGGTGAGAGCCTGGACATGTCCCTGGACATGTCTCCAGTTCACCTGGAGAAGAGAAACTTTGGGGTGACTTAATTTTGCCCTCCAAGTACTGGAGGGACCCTGCAAGAAAGACGGAGAGAGACTTGGGACAAGGGATGGGGGAATGGCTTCAAAGCAAAAGATCGGACAGATAGAAAGATCAGCTATTGGATAGATCAGATCTTGGAATATCCAATATTCCAATATCTTAGATGAGGTATTGGAAAGGAATTCTTCCTGAGAGGGGAGAAAGGCCCTAGGATGGAATTCCCAGAGCAGCTGTGGCTGCCCCTGGATCCCTGGAAATTCCCAAGGCCAGGCTGGATGGGGCTTGGAGCACTCTGGGATTGTGAAATTCATCCCTGCCCATGGCAGGGGATGGAATGGGATGGGTTTTAAGGTCCCTTCCAGCCCAGGTTATTCTGGGATTCTATGATGTCACCATTTCCAGCTTATACCAAGATGAAATATTAATAACGAGTAATACAGAAGCTCTTAACTTTACCCTGCACAACTCTTTTTGGGTTTACCTCGGACCTTTACTCTTCTTTTTTGGTTTTTTTTCCTTTTTTCTCTATCTTTTCTACTTAATAAATAGTCACTTAAAAATGGAAAAATAGTAAAAAAAAAAAAGAGGTAGTCAAAAAAATACAGCTGCAAATCTTCTCATGGCCTGGCCTTCCACCCTCCCCCCAGAACAGGGTGAAGATCCAGTGGCAAAGACACTCAACAGCCACCTCCAGATTGTCTTCATTTTAACTTTGGGAAATGAGGTCAAGAACAAGTTTTTCAAATTCAGAAATAATTTTTAAAATTATTACAGTGAGGTTCAAGTGTGACACTCGGAGGTCAGTCAACAGGCTTAATAAGCATTGATCAGATGCTGGTATGCCAGACCGAAACCCACCTTTTGCTCCATGAAATTAAGAATTTAAGGATTTGGGGTAACACTGACATAATATTTTCTTTAAAAATGAGGAAAAGCACATTTGGTATTTCCAGCTATACTTCAGTCACATAAAACATCTGCAGAAAAGTTTTATTTTTAAATTCTGTGCCTTAATTTCAGCTTTTTTTTAAAGTATCAAGTAATTTCATACCACCACAAGTAGGAACACTTGGAATTAAAGGTCAAGGTATTTCATTACAGCCAACCCTTCTGAGCAGCAAGAAGGGAATATCTTTCAAACATCTTTCAAACTGTCTCTCAAGTGCTCTGTATTGCAAATGCCCTCTGCTGAACTTGTTTTGCTTTTGCTGGGCTTAGAGAAGCAACAGGAAATTTTTGGAGTTGGTCTGACATAAATGTTTGTTATTGGCAAGTAGATCTACAGAAATTATTGCTTAGAAAAGCCGGAGCTGCATTGTTTGGTGGTTAGAAGAAAATGACAGACTGATGCTGTTTGTTACATCCTTGCATTTGCCTGATAAACTTCATTTTGGTGAATAAGCTGTCTATTATGCAAGTGAAAACAATCAAACAAATAAATACTGATATATCTATATCTCTCTCTATATATATATGAGCAGAACCAGAAAAATGACACCACTGTAGAAGAAAACCTGTGTTTTCAGTATCAGACTCATTTAAAAATGAGTCGATTTTAGTTAATGGTTAAGAAAAGAAGTGCATAACTTAATTACTGACAAAATACTAATAAGGGATTTAATGCTCAAAGCACCTCACAGTAATTTCAATATTAATAATTTTGATTGCATGTTGTATTTGTAACAATTGTAACCTCATATAAATATCCTTATACCAACCTTTCCTTGTAGATGAGGCGAAAATTTCAGCACCTAAGCCTGTCTTAAAAATCAGCAGTTTGACTTTCAAAGACACTGAGTACAGAAACAACTCACAGTGTAGTGAAAAATCCGTTTCTTTGGTCAGGTATGCAAACTTGAATAACTCATCCCAATCTGGCACACTCTGTAAGACATCTCTCTTCCTTTAAAATTAATTTCAATTCAAGCTGCATTGGTCAAACATGACCCTCACTGTCTGAAGCTATTTCTATATATCCATTTTAATTCCCATGCAATGAAGTATGAGTCACTACAGAGCTCAGGCAGCTCTCAAGTGTGGGCAGCTTGATTGATCCATCTTTGAGAATGGTACAACATGCCCAGATACTGTAAATATCCATAAATCCAAATCTGTTTCCAGGCTTTGAAACAGGTTGAGGCTGGAGCACATAATTTAGAATTGAGTGGCTATGTGCTATGAAGTTTGCACAGACAATCTAATAAATAACACTTTCAAAAGTCTAAAAATGTCAACAATTTAAGGAAACAAGAAAAAGAGACAAATAACTCCCTCTGCCAAATATCAACTCCCTATTGCAAAAAAATTAGCAGAGCCAAGTTTTCTCAAAGAAAGAAACCCTGTGGGTCCTTTCTGTTTCAACTGCAGCAAAGAATACTTTATTTCCTTCCCTTGTTCTGGTACATGTGCAGAGCATTTTAGATGCTTTCTGAGAACAAAATAAAGAGGAAATATTTTCTTGACCTTGATGGTTGGTGCAGAGAATTGTATCCCAAATTGTTGGGATTTTGTCCAGTCAGGTAGGTTGACATTAATAATGAACTGGCAATTGCCAGTTCTTAGAGCAACACAGGATGATTCAGTGTAAACATTTCATAGCCTGGTAAGTAAGACCGTGTTTTGATATTTAAATCCATTTTCATTTTGGGTTTCAGTTCATCTGCAAGTGCCTGAATATAAGTGAGATCTGCAGGCAAAAGCAGCTGTACATCAAGAGAGGTAGAAATACATGGGGAGTTCTGAGCCTCATCCTAAACTCCCTATTCCAGCAATATTCCTAATGCCATCTGTTGTTGCATTTGAATGTTGTTAGTCTTCTAACATTAGCTGATTAGTCTTTCCTTGTGCATCCAAAAGAATGGAAATATCTCAAAATACATTTTTACAGTAGAGACTGCACTAAATGGAGAAAAAAATGGCACAGAACCAGTTCATTCTAATGAACGGCAAAGGAGAGAAAATAGCAAATTTGGCTTTCTTAATTATTAAAATGTAATTAAGTATTTTCACTCTGAATATCTAACATATCATTTAAATCTTTACAGTGTAATCTTGTAGGTATAAATCCAGAATCACAGAATAATGGGGTTGGAAGAGACCTCTAAGATCATCAAGTCCAACCCATGCCCTAACACCACAACTAGACCATAGCACAAAGTGCCAAGTCCAGTCTTTTTTAAACACAGCCAGAGGTGGTGATTTCACCACCTCCCTGGGAAGACAATTCCAGTATTTTATTATTCTTTCAGTGAATTTTTTTTTCCTAATATCCAACCTAAACCTTCCCTGACAGGAAGCCCTGGCAGGGACCCCTGGGGACACAGCTCTGTGGGGTCATCCCACGGCACCAGGCTCTGGCCAGCCTGGCTCAGGGAGCTGGGGTTGTTTATCCTGGAGCAAAGGAGACCCAGGGGTGACCTTATCACTCTCCACAGCTCCTGGAAGGTGGCTGTGCTCAGGTGGGGTTGGGCTCCTTCTTCAGGCAGCACTGACAGAACCAGAGCACACAGCCTCAAGCTGTGCCAAAGGGAATACAGGTTGGATATAAGGAAAAAGGGTGATAAAGTTCTGGGATGGCTGCCTGGGGAGGTGGTGGAGCCACCATCCCTGGATGTGTTTAAGAAAGCCTGGATGTGGAACTGGGTGCCAGGGATTAGCTGAGGTGTTGGGGCTGGGTTGGATTCGATGATCTTGAAGGTTTCTTCCAGCCCAATGATTCTGTGATTCTGTGATTCTGTGATTCTGTGAATTCTGTGATTCTGTGAATTCTGTGAATTCTGTGAATTCTGTGATTCTGTGAATGCCCCCTCCAGAGGAGCAGGATGTATTAACCTGAGAAAAGTCCAATATGAGCACTTGCATTGCTCTGCTTGCAGAAGGGCTGAAGGGCTCAGCAGCTGAGGGTGGGAGCTGGTCCCCATGGCCGGGGATGCCCTGACAGGGCACTCATCCCTTCCAGGAGCTGGGCTGTGCCTGCAGCTCCACTCTGCAAGGGACACGAGTTCTGAGGAGCTGGGTCTGTGCCCAGCAGCTACAAGTGAGTCTGGAGGAAAGGAAGTGTCTGTGAGTGTGTGTGTGTGTACCCTGAGGGAAGCACAGATGAATTAATATTGGCTGAGTTTCCATACAAAGGAGCGCAGCAGAGTTTGGCAGTTGTGACCCTTGCACAGAGAGAATAAAAGTAGACGTGGAAAGACCTGATTTAAAAAAAAAAACCAAATAAACAAACCTAAAAAACTGCAAAACCAAAGTCCAACATGAAAACTGCAAAGGCACAAGCAGAAGGATGCTCTGGATTTTTCCAGTATTGGTCACCCACAGCTTCCAACACTCCTGGAATTCCAGAAGTCTCTGTAGATTAAAGCATCACCTCTTCCTCTGGAATTCCTGGTGCTTGTGGCTGATTACTATAAGGAAATAGGAAGTTCAGGAAGATTTTTATTCCCCTCAATATTTTGAAAGTTGGAATTTGCATTTAGCATCTCTCTAAACTTTTGACTATCTCTAATTACGGATGATTCATGTTATAACACTGAGTGCCTTGGTAAAATCATGTGCCTACAGCATCAGGCATCTCCACCTGTGGATCAATGCTAATAAACATAAATATCCTTAAATAACCTTCTCACCTGAAGGTAAATGAGACAAGAAGAGACAAACAATCTTGTTTAACCAAACTACATCTTTGCCACCTGGGCAAAGAACTTGCATGCAGGATATGAGAGAGGGTGAAATACATATCAGTTTTTAAAAATTATTTCCAAGTTTTACAGAAAATATAATTAAACTGTTACTAATAAACTCTTTTTTTTTTAAAGAAAACGTTCCATTATCAGCAAGATTATCCTTATTTTCAATCAATGTAAGTCAGATGTGGAATTCCTTGAAATATAACAGTCCTGTATTTGTCTTCCTACTTTGAAAGAACCTAAAATGTATTCATATGGTAAAGCTTATTCAGGGATCATGCAAAATAAATGCATTTTCCTGAAAGATCCATTTCAGTCTGATGCATACAGGTGTACAGAAGTCAGGCTGTGCATATTAAACCTCCATGTAAAAAAACATCAGAGAAAAAATATTGCTATGCCAGCACTTTGTGCTGTTTCCACGAGGAGCTGGATGTGCAGATGCACAGGACACTCCAGCAGAAGCAGGAGAATGTTTGCATTGTTCCTTTTCCTCCCTGCTTCCTCTCCTAGCTCTCAGCATACAGGTCTGATACTATACCCAAGAATGAGAGAGAAGTAAAGGACTTTACAAATTGTGCCAAATAACATGAATCCATTGAAAAGGCCATAAATTAATCCTCTCTTTTTGGAGGTTAAAAGCTTGATATCTGTGAGCAAGTATTCTAGGAGCTCTTATTTCATTCCTGAACTGAGAAACCTTCATTAATTTGGGCCATTAATTGTGGAGATTCATTACTGGCATATTTTCATCATTTTAGTTTCCTTTTAATGTATTCTTAATGAAATGCTTCTATTTTCACACAGGCCTTCTATAGCAGAATTAACTTGGGCAGCTTTGCAAAAGCTGCACTATAAAAAAGGCAGATGAATGAGCCGTGAGCTTATCATAAACCACTGTGATTTACTAATAATGCTGAGGCACTTTGGTATCAGGCACTGCATAATAAAGGCTCTGTGTATTAATTGTTTTCTGTACTGTGACAATTCTGCCCTTTAAAATACACAAATCTGGGAACTCCTGGCTTGGAAGCAGCCAATTTATCTCCTGGGTGGTAAATATTTGTTTCAGGTGCTCTTGGCCCAGCAGAACTCCCAGTGGCATTAATGTGCAGTACAGAGAGGGAAAAAGGGCTCTGCAGTGGCAAGGTGGAAAACCCTGGATGAGCAATATCTTAGTTATCTGCATGTTTCAGACATTCATAAAATATGAAATGAATAATAAGAAAAAGCCCAGACAAACACACAGCCAAATATACACATGGAAATAACACACCCACCCTCAGCATGTGCACGGCCTCTTCAGGATCCTGAGACAAACATCTAACGAGGTTAATTGGACTGAAAACCCAAATTATCTACAACAGCTCCTTTCCTGTTCTCTAGACTTTTCTCTGTATGCATTTATTAGGGTGATAGCAAAAGGAATTCAGATTTTGTTGAGGGCCCTTCATGTACAATTGATGATTGCAGCACTGCTCCCCTGCTGTTGCAAGGTGTGCACTTTGAGTGGGATCTATCCCCTGGTTACCCAATCTCATGACAAATTCAGTTAACAATTAACATAAAATACTTTTAAAATGAACTTTGTTTCATTTACGTAACAATGATCAATTTATTTTCAAATTTAATTTCACATTCTTAGCTTTATATTTCAGTTAGTGAGAGAAGTATAAAAATCCTCATTGAAAACACCTTGGGCACTTCACTGGGATGCATTTACATGGTTTTTTTTCCTACCACAGGTAGATATTTAGCCATCAGAGTATTAATTGGATGGATGTTTTCAGAATTTAATTGTCTATAAACCTTCTGAAATCACACTGGTGAAATCCCAAAACCACACGGACCTACACAAATTCTCCAGTGGTTGATATTTGGAGTACATTTTTCATGACATTTTTATAGCATGTTGCTTGCATCAATCACTTAATTACAGCCCGAACATTAATGATATCTCAAATAGTTAGATGAGCAGCCTGCACTTCATCTTTGATTAATTTTTTTCCCCAGAATAGAGGAAGGATAGAAAAAAGAGGGAAACTGTTTGTGTTGACTCAACTTTCAATTTCATTTCAAAGCCAAAAATCTGCAGCTTGCTCTAACTGTAACCCAGATTTCAAAGAATAATTTGTCTTGCAACAAACAAGACTGGCAGAAACAACACAGTGTTAAATGCAATTTTTTTCATGAAAGAAAAATATTTTAGGAATATTTTTGCGTTTCACCTTCATGCCATAACATTTCATAATGCTGTATTCCTTTTGGCACAAATGTCCTTAAATGTCACCAGCTCATTAGTACAAACTTACTCACTCCTGCTTATAATTCCAGGTTACTTCTGATTAAAGTGCATGTTTTAAATGGTACCTGCTCACTGAGGATTAATTAGAAGCACCTCCTTGAGGAGTTGATTTCTAAAAGCCAGCCTACACCAGTATTTGCACAAAACAATCACAGAGTTGAAATGATGAATTCCAAATTACTTGCAGTGCAACTCCACAGCAGCCTAGGTCACTAATCTTTTCTATCACCTTATATAAAAAAACAAAAAAAAGTCAGCTGTGTTCTGTGTCCTTACATTGAAAGTTCTGTGTACTTCCATAGAAAAGATAAAGTTGCCTAGAAAAGATAACACAGGATGGAAAGCTTGAGTCGAAGTAGAAAAGAGAAGATCACAAATTTCCCAAGACAGAAGATGATGGGTGTGACTTTTTCTGCAAACAACGCCACTTTTTTGCTGCTTTCCAGAAGCTAAGGGATTTAGGAATGCTTATTTTAAAAAGGGCATTTCCAACTATTCCATCCAAAACTTTAATGAGATCCATCAAAACTGATTTGAAGTTCTTGTTTCTGAAGTTCTTATTTAACCTGGGGGCTTTTTAACGTGTACATCCAACCTGAACTGGCAGAATTCCCTACAGCTAACAAAATTCCTGACCTGTTGGGCTCCACTTGTGATTTTTTCATTCTGCAAGCACACTCATCCCACTTCCAATATGATTTCAGTGATCTATATTTTTCCCTGTATTGACAGAGTTGTTTATGGCACTCCTCAGGTACAGGCCTTGGGTCCCATTCTGCATTTATCTGCTCCCATTAAGTGGTGTCATTAAAGACATTTCGACAGCTCTCTTGGCACTCCATGAATGTTTGTGACATTAAGGCTTGAATGTCTTCAAATTTCCTACAGCTAAATGTTGACAAGTTTGAATTCTTATTTATTGGTTCCCTGCAGTAACAAACTGCATGTTCCTCTTTGACAGTTGCTTTCATGATGAGCTCTGCTCACAAAAGGTTGATGCTTTGAAGCAACATTTGAGCAAATCCCTGCATTTTAAGGGCCAAATTTACTGCTGCACTAAAAAACCCCTTAAAAACGCATCAATATAAAAGGATGTAATCAGATGTTTAAATGGTATACTGAATCATATGGGATTATTTCAAGCAAACAATTCCATCAGAAAAGAAATTCTGGCTTTTTTGAATAGGGCATGAGGGTAGAAATATATTAATTCCCAGCTGTATTGAAGGCTCCCACAATCATGAATTTGCAAATGCATATCAGGATTTTATATCACTGTCCAGCACCTACAAAAAACGCAGAATTCCAGATTCGTTTAGTTTTTGTGTTACTTCCTTTTAGATACATTCCACTAACAGTCAACTAAAGAAGCTTAGTCAAGAACCTGAGATCAGGGAATGTTTTCCCCATTTTATATTAAGTCTTAAACAATACAGAAGAAAGTAGAATAGTAATTTATTTTGTTCAGCTGAAGAAGGAAAAAAGTTCATTTAAGGTACAACTAATAATTACACATATTAAAAAAAAAAAAAAGCCAAAAATCTAGAAAAAACTATGGCAAAGTTATCACAAATTCATAATCTCCATGTTAAGCCAATATATAAAGTCAGCATATGCAAAAACATAAATGTTCCCTAAGCAGGTCAGAGATTTTTAATATAGACAGTGTATTGGGAATATTTGTTTACACACAGCCCACCAATTCTGTATGTACCAGCAGATAAAAATGCAATGATGTTATACTCACTGCTGTGCATAGAAATGCCTAAACATGGACTAAAAGGAACAGATAATCAAATGATAGTGCAAAAACTTTGTTCTGCATTCATTCACCCTTTGAACATGGGGGACATGAAAATCTTCATATCCTGTGCCTGCTCATTTCCCTCAGCCTTGTGCTGCTGTGCTCAATATTCAATCCTGGGTAACGTTTTGCACTGGGAACATAAATCACTAAATCTACAGATGGCAAGGGCAAGAAACAAGGTACCCAGAAGGCAGAATAAGTAATTCACAAAAGCCATAAGGCCGAGGTAGGAATGTGTTCTCCTTATTTTCTGTGCTGCAGTACTTTTCCAAAGGTTCAGAAACAGGTATTTACAAACAAGAGTCAAGTGACTTGACTCTCATTTTTTCCTGTGGTATCAGCAGGATAACATTGATTTATTTGGGGACAAGTTCAAGCCCAGCATTTGTTCTTTGTAGACTGCCTCTCTAAAGGTGAGACTCATAGTTCAAATCTTATACACCACATAAATTCCACTTAAATCTACTTTGATGGCTTAATTGGGGTGTATGACTCGTGTTGCCTCCTGCAGAGTGCTGAATTTCACTCTATGTTATTTGACCTTATTGTGAGAGGAGTGTTGCATCTTTTACTGTTTGTTTTATTCATGATCCAGAGGTGAATACAATAAATAAAAGCTTGGGAAAGCATTCTTGAAGCAGTTCCACTGCTGGAGGAAAACAGTTTACCTTACTCCTGGGTGAGCAGTGGGACTGCAAACACCAGCAGTGCTCAGGTTAACTGCTCATTTAGAGACATGGTTTGACTCCATTTATGATTTTACCAGCACCCCAAAATGCCAGGCTCAGTCTGCACGTGGTGTGAGGTGCATGAATTAGGGAACACACAGAATACTCACAAAAGGAATTTCCTTCTTTACCCAACAATTCTGCCCAAGTCATGGGAAGTGGTCACATCCAAGCCAAGCACAGGGAACAATTCCCTTGCTGGTGACTGAGCAGAACTTTCAGATGTGTACACAAAGTGCACATCACACTGAATTTGTTCCATCAGCATATAAACCACCTTTTGCTCGCTCTGCTGTGCTCCAGTAAACTGCCACGTGAACCAGTGTGCATGGAGAAGCTCTGATGAATAAAGATCAGTATTAGTAAGATATTAGCAACAGAAGCTTGTTTTCTGAAACCAAATTAATAGGTTTAATCTTTCAGATACGGCTCACCCAGCTGCCTCCTGGGGATTTTTTAACTCGCCCACCCTTAAGATTACATGTGGGGCCAGCAAGGAGGGGGACCCTGGAGGAAGGTGTTTGAAAAAGCATCTCCTGTTGGCACCAGTTCCACACCAGGATGGCTCCAGGGCATTGAGTTCCTCTGTGTGCATTTCACCATTTCCCCTGGCAGTGCAGAATTCCACAGTGCAGCTCTGCAGCAAACCTGGGCTCTGGCAGTGCCCCCGTGCAGCCAGGACTCAGCTCTGCCACCAGGCTGGGCCAGGGAGAAGAGAATTGCAGAGCCCAGGGATGCACACACTGAAGATTTTACTGCTGAAATACACCCATGGCTTCTGTCTAGAAGGAAATGACTCAAAACCTCATCTCAAAAACCTCGAGTGGGTTTAAATACAGCCATGAAATCGCTGTATTGCTCTATAAAGTTCATGTTTCCAAAGTGTCTTCTGCTGTGCAGAAGGAATTGTGCTGAGCCCTTCTGCAGGTGCAAAACAAATCTCTCTTCCCTCCTAACGCTGCCCTCAACCCCCCTGGTCACAGATCCTGCAATATTGACCCAAATGCAGCAGAGGAACACAGGTGCTTTTGGAAAAGCAACATGACACAGTCCTGCTGAAGGTACTGAAGTGAGGGGATGTCAAAACTCGACCTAAAACTGCTTCCCCTGGTGCCACCTATCACCTGCAGCCCCTTCCACACGGTCTGTAGGGAGAGTGTAACCTTGGAGGAGCAGGAAAGGCTCCAAATCCCCTGATAAAAACCATCCCCATAAAACAAACACACTGCTGCCCTTTAAGGGAAATGACAGCCCATGACCCCCTGTTCCAGGAGATTTCTGTGTCTGTTACATTTTTTAAGATACAGATAGTAAGTCTAGAGCAAAATGTCAGCCATTCATATACTTTAGCAGTTTAAGGAGAAGAATTAGTCGATGAAGAAGAAGAAAAATCCCCTAACCTTGCAGTTTTACTCTATTTCTAGATATTGATTGCACTGAAGCTCATAATATCCACTTTACCAAGAGGAGAGGGGCAATAGCAGCAATTACCTGCTCACAAAGAGAAATTTAAAAGCTCTACCAGGAACAGTGGCTGAAATTAATTTAAGAGCAGAGTTATATGAGTTTTTTAGTCTGAATTTTTTAAGGGACTTATAAGCTAAATATCAGTTTCATTACCTATTCAATATTTCACAATACATAATGAGCTCCATCAGAATTATTAAAATAAAAATATATATATTTCATCTTGATGATGCTAACAAATTGTCTTTAATCAGTAATACTCAGAATCCAGGAGTCTTCAAAAAAGATCTCAAACTTTAAGGTAAATTTCAGAGATGCCCCGAGTTCCTACCTGATTTTTGGGGCATATTTTGGTTTGGTTCTTTTTATGGTTTTTTTTGGGGAATGAACAGAATTGGATCCAAAGAGTAATAAATACTTCTATGGTATAATAGAGCAGGGAAAAAAAGAAAATACTTTCTTATCACCAGTTAGAGTTCTCCATCTGAATGCATTTTATGACCCCTCAGTGTGGCCTGGAAATCGACTCTGCAAAAACCTAGAGCAAACATGCACAGCCTTGCTCCATCATGGTTATCCCAAAGGTCTAAAGGAGGAGAACACCCAGGACCACTCAAACTTTCTTTTGACCACAGATACCGAACGATAAATTGCAAAAAACTCTGCAGGAAAAAGGAGGGAATAAATATATTTTCATATCACACATCTTGAATTCCAGTCTTAAGAGTAAATCCTGTTTGCACTCGCACTGCAGACAGCTCCACAGAGCTCCCTCCCTTCTGGAAATCACTGAGAAGGTGTTCTGGTGCCATCTGATGTTCCAGCAGCCAGGGAGGAGCTGTGCCAAACCCCTGCCCACCACCTCCAAGGTGAGGCAGCACAGGGGAGGCACCAGAGGAGCCCCTGGAACAGAAGCAAAGATGTTCCTCAGCTGAGCACTAAAGCACATTTCCGTTTAGGCCCAATAATTCATGAGTTTAAAGGTTCTAATTCATCACAGTTAACACCCAGCTCCTTGGAAAGGCTGCTGTAACGTGTCAGGGAAATTCAGATATAAACACATTAAACTCCACCATGGAGCTGAAGAGACACTGAGATCACTGTACCTCAAAATCACTTATTAGTCATACTAATTTAAGGTAACACTCTAAAAATAAGTCTCTGCTCCATAGGGCTAAGCCATGAATCACCATAATATATGAATCATAACTTCAAATGCAGTAATGAAAAGACATGGGAAAATAATATGGTTTGTTCAGGAGAGTGCTTATTATTCCACTTCACAGAAGACTGAAAAAAAGCTGGTTTCATTATTTTTATATAATCATTCCAAATTGCAAAGTCCTCCACGCGGCCAGGCTATTTAAATAGCATTTTAACAGTGTAATTGCTAGAGATATTTCTCTCTGTCTTCTTTTGAAGAAAAAAAAAATCTACACCAGTGACAACATCTTAATTTATTCTCTTCTTCATTATTCTATGGGCCTGACACCTGGGAGAAACTATTTTGTTTATATTCTTTCCTATCGGGGTACTCAGCTGGAGAAGGCCCAAGTGAATAATTAACTAATCAGTGGAAGCACAGTGCACTTCCAGCACAGAGGAGATCTTGGGATTCCCAACCTGTGACAAAGATAATTTCACATGCAAGCATGAATGTCTCGAAATTTCAGATCCTTAAATACAAAATCATTAAATATTTGTTCCAGGCTTCGGCTGTGGCACTCAATCTTTTATGCATTTAATGGCTGTGGACTGTGCTCAGCTAAGATTTTATTTCTGCAGCAGGGCATGAGGAATTTAACAACAAATTTAACAATAAATTCCACCTGAAATTTGGTGCCACCTCCAAGCCAATGAATCCAACCCAATGACAGCTCCTGAACAAACATTATCCCATACTGAAGGTGTAAATTATCCACTTTTTCATCACATTCTTGTGGAGTTTGAAAAGCTTTGTGTACATTCGTGATTCAAACTCCAATTCCTACCCAAAGGAACAGAATATCAATTTTTTTTTTCAATTCTAACCTTGCCTTTCAGGGATGAAGTATCCAGGGAATCAAAGGTGTTGAACTTAGTTTGCTTAGACATGTGTTGACCATGAACAACACAGTTATTACATGTATTATATCCCAGATTTTGGGCTTTCACCCTAGGGCCAAGCACTTAGAGGTTGGACACCAAACCACATTTCCAGGTGTTTCAATCTTGAACACACCCAGTCCTTTTCATGACAGAGAATGTGTTGGAACCCTGGTAACTGAGAATTTTGAAAGGGTCATGCAACACGTTCCATCAAGAATGCATGCTTATACCAAAGTTTTAATAAATTTCAGGGCTCTAAAGCAACAAATCCCTCACACTTGAAGAGCCTCCTTGCACATTTTACATTTATACTCCCAAAGCTTTTTGATTAAAAATGTAACTAATATTACATTTCAAGTCTTGTCCAAATGCAGTCGATTATTTTTTGTTCAAAATGAAGCTGTAGCACCTCTGTGGGAGAAAACTGAGAGGAGATGGTGGTTTGTGGAGGCTCTCTGTTGATAAATGCACTGAGAGCTGGGAATACACCAACTTCATTGCTGCTTCAGACAAATTAAAATGAATGTACTCCTTTGTATTTCCTGAACTATACACTTTCTTACCCCAGAGACTGAATAATTGGATTTTAAGTCTCCTGAATAATACCAAAGATGGACTAATGATCCGTAAAATTTCCATCGTGTGTTTCCTTGCCCTTTTATAACATGTTAAAAGTATAAAAATCAGAATAGTTCAAATAACACCTCTGCAGAAATTGGTCACCACTTCCTAGGTGCCAGTAACCAAGGGGCTTAGTTTTACACAGTACCAGATTATGTGAGGTTGAAGCTGATGAAACTACTCAAAGCTAGATAGAAATAATTGATTCACAAATCAAAGTTGTAAAGCACAGCCACTTTTTGCCTCTCAGAAATCATGTTGAACAGATAGTAACTGAAATTTGTGCTCATTTCTTCAAAAGATCTATAGAAACTCCACATCCCCCAAAGCTATCCTTTGTGACAGCTAGAGCAAGAAGTACTAGAAAGAAATGGAAAATAACCCAGCAGACTAGACTAGAGGTAGTTGCCTAATTTTCCAGTCTGGTATGGTGTAAATGTAATATTATTTTTACAGGTGCCTTAGTCAAGAGGCAGACCCCAAATCTTTGCCCCTGTATTCACATTGCTGGACTGCTGACTATTTAAAATAATTAAATTAATAACTCTCTAAAAGTGTAATAATAGAAAACTTCATGGAGGCATTGAGGAAAAATAAAATTATTCTGGATGACTCAGTGGAAATGCACAGTGAGCTGGTGATCCAAAAAATCCTTCCCTTCTAACAACACTGAAAGGAACGTTGACTAATTTGAAATCATAAAATATTTGTGCAATCTTCAAATAATTTTGATAGACATGAATTACATTCCTATCTTTTTTCGAGCTTCTGGGGCAAAACTGTGAATTAAATAGATCTTCTATCTGTGACTGTAATACCATGCTACATACACAGGAGGTTGAATAAATTTAATTTAACAGTACACAGACTGAAGGTTGAATACATTTGATTTAACAGTGCCCCTTTTGTGTTTGTCTGTCTGGCTGAATGTTTAAAAACAGATTACAGGAAGACTATTTTGACAGGATTTTTTTATTAGCTAGATTAACTTGTGAATAAAAGTTTAGAAATTAATTAGCTCCAGATGAAAGTATCACAGATGATGTGTTACAAAAACATCACAAATCCAGTTCCCTTAATTAGAATACTCTATTTCAAAGTGTCAAGAAACCTACTTAATTTATATATATATAAGCACCAGCAGATATGTTTACTGGATAGGGCCACCTCTCCTCTTTCACTGACTTGTGTACCCAAATATTTCTGAGTTTTCTGAAATATCTGTGCAGGGCCAGCAGTTGGACTTTTTTGTTCCTTTTGGGCCACTTCCAGTTCAGGATACTCAATGATTCTATCATTTTGTTATACAAGGCATCATTTTAGACAAAGTTGCAGCCACAGGAAAAGTGGAACCCAGAATCTGTTTTTATCTGTAATGTTAATTTTCCCCCTCATCAGGCAGAGAGTGATGGATGGTTCAACTCTGAGGCACTCCAGTGCAGCCCTGGCAGGGACTGCATCAGCTCAGCCCTTTCAGATCTATAAATAATAATAAAAATAAATCATCAATTATATTCTTACATGTCTTCGACTCTTAAATTGCAAGTTCACCTGAGAATTATGTTATACTTTGGTCAGGCTTTGGTTTTAATTAGTGCAAGAAAAATAAAATGGGTATTACTCACTAAGTGACGTTTTCCATATTTTCAAGGCTAATTTATGCTTTAGTTTGAAATTCTCCTGAATCTTCAATTAATAAGGAACTTCCAGCTAGAGTAACTTTGCATTGCACATGTGAAATAGCAGTATTTTGGACATGTTAAAAGCAGTAAATATGGGCATGTAATTATCAGTATTTTGGACATGTGAAATACCAGTGTTTTGGACATGTTAAATACCAGTAAATATGGACATGTAAATATCAGTATTTTGGACATGTTAAATAACAGTATTTTGGACATGTAGCATATCAGTAACTATGGACATGTAAATGTCAGTATTTTGGACATATAATCACCAAATGTCTCTGGTGCCTGCAGTTGTCACCTGCCAGTCCCCAGCACTGATACCATCAGGGATGTCACATCACTGGGGCACAGACTGGAATCCTCAACACCCAGTTCCAGAAACAAGGATGCAACTTTGAGGAAAGACTTTAAGGCAGAACCTCTTGACAGTTTTATAGTTCTTCTAACACACCAGGATGACATTGGGGGCTTGAAACAATTGGCAGGGGGTGGCTTTGTACAACACAATATTTTCTTTTTAGATGGAAGCCAGTGCATCAGTGCAAAATGAGATATGGCCTTTATAAATTTAACCATAAATACTATTATAGTTGTGATAGCAAATTCAGGACTTATTACAGCTTTTTGGATTGTTCTTTTTTTTCCCCAGTACTCATAAAATCAATATATTAAACATGGAAGGACTTAAGATCACGTCTCCAAAATTTAAGGGGCTCTTCATGCCCTTCTAGAAATGCTGCTGGTCTTTAAATTCAGCGAGACATCATCACTCTTTGTCTTTGTTAAATTTATACAAGTGGAAAGTCACAGAGAACATCTACAGGGGAGGAAAAAAAAAGTATGTTCTGAATATTTTTAAACTATAGCTAATATCAGAACAGCCTATGCAATATGTAGATTATTTTTTTTCTCCATCTTTTGACAGTCATTGAAATGAATTCCAACTGGAGATCTGAAAAGCTGGCATAAAGCTATTTTTCCCCTCTTGATTCTTTTATATCCTATACTGAGCTCAACTGAACTGGAGAGAACAGTTATGCAGATTACACTGAAAAGAGCTGAGGGTACAAAATGCAGATCTTTCTGGGAAAGAACAGGATCACTCTCTCCATGCAGAATGTGAATTTGTCTCCTTTTGGCATCCCTCTCCACAGTGGGATCTAGAAGTTTCAGGTTTTTATTTTCTTCTCCTCACACCAAAGTAACCAAGTGAAGCATCACTTCAAAATTAATAAAAACCCCACACTGATGAGGAGTTTGAGGACAGTTTAACTCCTATCCAAAAGATTAATTTTGCAAATAATTTGTGTCTGGACTTGGTTTGATCCTTTTGGACAAATTTGGGATGTTTTTAAGGTCATTGGTGTTATGTTTGTTATTTCCACAACTGACATGGAGAATATAAATTCTGTACAAATACCAACATGAATTTTGGGGGAAGTGCAAGATCTGAGAAAGCTTCAAGCCTTGGGATTATTTTCAAGTCATCCCAAACAGAGTTCAGAGCTGGAAACAGATGCAAACCAAGGGATGCTCTAGGCTGGGATTCAGTAATTACAGAAATTTTGAATTATAACAACAGTGTATGTCCCTGAAAATTATAACTGCATCCAGAATTGAATGCTTATGGCTCAAACCACAAAAGAAGTTGCTCTGCACTTGCAACAAGCTCAGAAAGCAAAATTTTTAATGTAGTTTGATTATTTTTATGTTTAGTTTTAGCCTGAGTCATACTCTAGGCACACATCCCTCTCCATGCATTGCAAAGAGAGTTAAACTTAAAATTAAAAATTAAGTCTCTGTCCTGTACCTTTGCTAGATGTCCACATGCACCAAAACAACAACTGATAACACCAAAATAGTATCTGCATATGTACACTTATAAAAAAATCAAAGTGACACAAGAATGCCAAGTCTGAAAAGGAATTTAAGCACTTAAAATATGGATAAATGCTGGATAAACCCTCTACATGACTGAAAACACACAACAGCTTTTAGTAAAAACTCAGAAAATACAGGATATTTGTAATCCAGAAAGAAAATGTTCCATGTTTTATCAGCCTCAGAGGAATCCTGTGAAGTTTAAAGTGAAGTTTAAATAACACCTGTATGTTTTTCATAATATGTTGATTAAAAAAAAATTAAAAAAAAAAGAGCTGTAAGAGGAAGCTAAAGAACTTCAGGACTAGTAACTAGTACAGAGTTGATGTATATCTGATATCCCTAACTGATAAATGCCAGCTTGTCCTTTGTAGGGGCTGCAGTTAATATTTAATAAAACATTAATAAATACAATATAATTAAGGTGCTCTTCCCTAAAATGACCCCTAAAATGACCCCCAAAATCTGCAGGTCTCCAGGTTTAAAAGCTGCAGCTACCAACAGACAGGAAGCAACTGGTCAATATCTGCCTTTTTCAAACTCACTGGGCATTTCATTCTGACATCTGTGATTGGTGACATGGGATAAGGATAGAGGCAGAAAAAAGGGATTTATGGAAAATGGCCTTGCAAGGGGGCTGGGATACACTTCTACAGATAGAGGAGGGAAAAAAATAAGACTTAAAAAAAAGGGGGAAACGTGCCAGCTTAGGAAAGCCAAAACACATAAACAAAAATTTTAACTCTAAATCTTTTCTTCAAAAGAAGAAAAGGAGAAAGAAATGGGTAAATAAGGAACTTTGTCAGAACTTTTCTAATTTTCTCTAACTTCCATAGTTTTTTCCCTTTTAATTCTAATCACTCACCTCCACTGTGAAGTTATTTACAGTTTCTTGCCAGTTATGAATAAAAAGCAAAAATAAAAGACTACACTCTGAAATATCTATTTACATCAATATCTCTGCAGACAACATTGTTATTCCTTACTTGAGCTATTTCCAATTCAGATTAAAGTGAAAGTATATCAGGTCCTCACTAGCAATTTAAAAATCCTCCACTCATGTGTGCCAGGTTTTATATATTTTGGAACATATGCCAAAACAGAGCTGCTTAAGACAGGATGCTTTAGGAGAGGGAATTGTGTGAGAAAGAAAATGAATAAAACAATCACAACAATATTTTTTTCCTCTGATTGAATTTTTATCTCATCTCATTTCCATGCATTCCCCTTTTTTTTTTTCCTCCTCTCTAAAGCCAGTGATTCTGAATACTGATAAGATTACATTGGTGCAGCTCCAGCCCAGCACATTATTTAAGAAACTTGCACACCTAGACTTTAAATAAATAAATCCATCCTGAGAATATTTCCTAGCTGGGCTAAGGACTCATCTGAATACTACAAAACACTGTAGAAAAGGGTGGTTGGTGGCAGATGATGAATTTCCTGATTAATTCACTGTTCTTGGAAAGTTCTCCCTTAACCCACTGCCATTCCTATTTGTTGGCCGTGCTCCCCTGGCACTGCCCAGGAAAAGTCAAAAGCAGCACTTTAAAGGCAAGCATGGAAAAGAAGTTTACAGCACCAGTGAAGCAGTGATCTGAGAACCAGAGCAGGGAGAGGTTTTCTTATCACTCAGTGCTGAAACCTCTCCCACACACAATTAAGGTTATTGACAATGTTCTGAGCTCCTGGAAAGCAAAGTTCACTGTCACTCAAGCAGCTGAAAAACAAGGAAGGAAGACTTAGAGTGCTTCAGATCTGAATTTTTCAGGTTTTTCAGCTCTGAAAAGCTGGAAGATGTATTGTCAGGGAAACAACCAAACCAAATGAACCTTCACTCTGTCCCTTCAAGTGGCCACTTGGAAGAGGCACTGCATTCATTATTGCAGCAGAGGGTCAGGAGGGATCTGCTGGAGCAACCTGCCAGGGCTGCCTTGAGAAATGAGCTCCAACGACCCCTGGGACTGGGACTGTGACAGGGAGAATTCATCTAAAATCTCAGCTTGCCATTTTCCTTCACCAGAGCTCTCTGTGCCAAATGGAACATATATTGAAATTAAATTGTGGTATTTTGACATGCCAGATTTACTGTTTTTATGAGTATAATGAGAGTTTAAAATACTTTAACAAGTATTCTTGGGAAACATGTTCATCCGTACATTAAACACGTACTGCCATTATTACAACTGCATAGAAATATCCACTAACACATCATCTGGTCTTTCATGTTGCTCATTGCAGAAATCCACAGTGATATTAAATTATTGCATTGTTTCTGTTGGTAAACTGTAGCAGAAAAAGCAGTAGTCTGGTTTTAAAAACTGTTGGTAATGTTTTTAACCAATTCAACCAGAAGTACAGCTATTAAAGTTAGTGCCATTGGGTATCCTCTAGAAGTAATACAGGGAGACACTAAAATAAAAACATTTGCATCAGCATGTTCACACAGTTGCTCAAAATGGCTGAAAATACAGCAAAGTCCTGCATTGTTTTATTTAATAAAAACAGAAAAGAATTTATTTCTGCAACTGAAACATTCTTTGCAATTAAAGGAAATCTCTAAGTGATATGGAAGCTATTTCATCTTCCACTCACTCCATATTTTCTGCATTTAATTTTCATGAGCCCCTCAAAGCTCCTTTGAAACCGTACAGTTTCTGGGTTTGAAAGGATGATAAATTTCATGGGTGAATTCTCCCTAACAAACATGCTGGGACGTGTTATCATCATGTCACTTCTCATATTGACAAGCTGGTGATGAAAGCTGGGTGTGCTTCCCCCAGCTCTGATCTACTGCAGCTTCTAAATCACAGACATGAAAGGCAGCTCCATCCCAGGAACGAGTCAAGGTGTGCCAAGACCTCTGAGGATTCCATGAACAAAGGTTTCCTCTGATTTGTAGGTGTCACAATTTGTGAGACATTTCTGCTTCACGTTGAAACACATCCCATATAGCTCGACAGCTGCATTACACACAGCAAAATCCTGCAGCCTTAATCAAATTTAGGAATGCTTTGTTAAGAATATTTGGAGGATATGATATGGATTAACTGAACTGGGCTTGTCACAAAAATCAAGAGTGGCTCCAAAGTATGCATCTACACCAATTCCAAATGAACTTCTTTCTATCACAAATAAAAGTGGTCCAGAGGATTCTCTATTTACAGCCACTCACTCCTGGCTCAGGGCTACTCTGTGAGATCAGGATTTAAGGGGGTGTTGAAATACAATCTCTTTTCACTGGTCACAAGTTTCTGAACTGAGAAATCATAATGGCTCTCACCTCAGGACCACTGGGACCAGAAGGATTAGCAGAGCCATAAAAATGACTGAAGAACTGGGAAACCAGCCTGGGTGAAAGATTTAAAACTTCAGACTGCTTATCTTGACAAAGAAATGTTTAAAAGAAACTCTGAAGTCTAAATACCTAGGGTATATCTGAGCCCAAAGACAACAAAAGCAGAGGTTTTTACATGTAAGCAGAATAATTATCACCTGCAGGCACAGCCACAGCTCCCCAGAGCCAAAACTGGATTTTATATTATGTGCAACTGCTTCAAAAAGGTAACCAGTCAGACTTGGGCATAAACAACAATATGTCTGTAAATAATGTAGAGAAAATCTCCCCTTTTTCTGCTCATTGATATAATCTCAAGTAGAACACCACAAGTCAAGGAATATTATGGGATTCCTCAAGAGATTAATGCAAGAATGAAGAGTGTGAACATGACTTTCAACAGGTGTGCTAGGGAAAGGCATTTTTCAGTCTAATCCATTAAGCCTGTAAATTTAAAAGGATATTTAATACAAGCAGTGCTCTCATTTGTAGGATTGCTGCCATGACAAACAGGAGCTTTTAAAGCACCTGTGCCTGTAAGAGCCACCACACTTTTTTCCCATCCCACTGGCACCAGCAGCCAACTGGGTACAGGAAAAACTCAGCATTCCTAATAGGATGAGAGTCAGCAGTGCTAGGAAATGATATTCACATGCTATAAATGAACCTTTAACTGGAATTTTTCCCCTCAGAGCAGATCAGAAGAAATGCCACCGAATGATAACTCCTGCAGCAGGGAGATCTGTATTTCTGGATGACTTCCATTATGGGGCTCTGACCAGTGTGGGTCATTACAAGTTTCATTTTTCACAAATTTCATCTTTTAGTTTGGCGGGAGATAATAACACCCAGCGAGCTGACCCAGCCTCAGATAATTACTATCAAAATTGGTCCTGCAGCTTCAACTGGAAAAAGTTTTCTTCTTCACTTCCTGCCTGAAACTACTGTGCTGCATGGGTGCATTTCAGCAGCACTGAAATAATTACAGCAGAGCCAAAGACTGAAGAAATAATTCACTGCAAATATCTCTAATTTTTTTTCTGGTGGTGAAATATTCAGTGGTTATGCTGTGTTAGCATTTGTTCTTGTGCTCACTTTGATGACTGATCACTTTTAACCCTCATTATTAAGGATGGAAAATAGAGTAGTTAGCATCAATGCCACATAGGAAAATCTACTTCCAATTTTAGGGCCCAGTCATCACCCCCAAATTAATAAATATTTTGCCACTGATTTAAGTTGGTACTGAAACAAGACAAATAAGTTGAAACAGGTTCATATCTAAACAGAATTGGGGCTATTTAAAAGCGATTTTAAAATGCCTTTCTGGGCTTTACCCCACTGGACTGCCAGAGGCAGAACTTCCAGAAAAAATGGTGACAAATTTCTTGAGACTGCTGGGTTAATTCAGCATGCAAAGCATTCCCATGTGGACCAGGAAAAAGAAATGTCACTTCAGTAAACAGTTTCAAAAGTATTCCCAGGATCTGAGGACTACTTGTGAGGAAATTTCTGAGTTTTTCAGGATGTGCAACCTTTCTGTTTTCTGATAAGTGGGGAGCCTTTATAAGCACAAACCAGTTTGACTACTTTTTTGTCCCAAAGTGTGAGTGATTATTCCCCTAAAATAAAAACCTTTAAAGACACAGAATGATTTAAAAATGTATGAACACACACTAGAATACCACATGCTGTATCACAGCCAGAGTATTTGGTCTGCAGGTCAGAAAAGAAAATCTGAAGGAAAAAAAAAATCTTGCTGACAAGACATTTTCTTGTTCAGGTACAAAGTGTGAACACTTTATCAAAGATGTGTTTGCCACGGCCCAAAGAATCTTTTGCACCTCACAGTTCTTTCTAAACAGAACGCCTTCAAACTCTGTAGAAGAAATTGCTGAGTAGCACTGAAGTTCCTGACAAAACTGCAGAAATAATTACTAAACAGAACCAGGAGATTGCTGAAAAATAAAAATGGGATTGGAAACAATGGGTTGGAAACAAAAGCAGTGAGTCAGTCTGGAACATTAATACCAACTGGCAAAGCCTTAAAAAGCAAACACCTTCACTCGAATAACACAAAAATGGTCTTGAAAAAATTGTAGTTCTTGGTGGTAACATCCCTAAATCCAGCCCAGTGCAGTGAGATTTGGGTTCCTTTTCAGAAAATACTGAAAGTTTTGCCACAGAAGTGTCCCCTGTACCGTCATTCAAGCAGACCCCAGGGTTCCTGTCCTTTCACGTGAACAGACTCTGCATTACTCAAATCTTCTCTGGAACTCACTGGTGCCTGCTTTGAAGTGAATATGAAATCAGTTTGCAGATAACTTGCAATTGCTGTTGAATTTCAGTTGTTTTCCTCTCCATGCATCCCGAGTGCAGGGGCTCTCAGAAAGCTACTGGAAAATTCAGGGAAGAACACAGGGTGATCAAAACATCACAGAATGCTTTTAGTTATGGCACTGCTTTTGAATGAACTAAATTTGGAAGAGATTAAAATTGGAGATACTCATTAGAGATGGCTAAAGAAGTGTTGAAGGATTTGGAGGAGACCCATAACACAATTTCCATATGTCAAACTCTTTGATGTACACAGTTGTGAATCATTTACCATCAGAGCACCAGGACACAAAGCATCTTCCAGATCCAAACTACTTTAATCTTAGAAGAAACCCAGCTATAATGTAGCTACAGTAGAATATTAATAATATTAACAGAATTTTTTTTCTTTAATAACTTCTCCTTCAGTGCATTTCTAAATTCAATCATGGCAGGAAATTAATGGATAGAATATAATGTAAAGTTTTAATTTTAAATCCAAAATAAAGATCATACAGGAAGTTACAGTGCATTTGGAAGATGTATTCCAGTGATGAATTTGTTTCTAGTGAACAAAAAAACAGAACTGGAAAAATGTAAGAATGACAAATTAGGCTCACACTGAAGATAAAAGTTTTTAACAATCTCTGAAATTTTCAAAGAAAGAAAACAGCCCTTTTTTTTCCTTATAAATATCATGGTTATATCCCTCACTTTAAAAGCAGCATTTCACTGTGTGCCTCCCAGAACTGGAAGAACTACCAGGAAACCAGAATGACTTGCAAGGCAGGGTCACTCAGTGCCAGCTCCATGAGCTGCCTCTCCCACTTATATCAAAACCTGCAGGTTTTACAAAAAGCCATTTTTACCGTGCTGCTAATTCAACTTTCAGTGTGTGATGTCTTGGCTGTATTGATAATTCATGCTCTCTCCTCTTTGTTGTTTTATGGAAGGAAAACATTCAATATCCTCTCCACGTCAGTCTCAGCAAAGGAATCTTCATATTCCTGAAGATGGTTCTGCTTTCAGATAGCAGGGCAGGATTGATGAGGTGCATGAGCAGCCATCAACACCCCAAGAAAGCTGCTAATAATTTTTGGCAGGCATCTCCATTAAATAGGTTCTCTCTGGAATGAAGCACGGGCCAAGCAAGTCTGAATTTCACAGCTGATAAGTCAGTCTAGCCCACAACACAGACTCATTTTTTGGTTCTCAAAAAGATAAAGGACTGTTCTCTGGGACTTTTTTTGGCAAGCTGTACTGGAAAGGTATTTTGGCAAGGATACAAGAGAAAATGCTCATTGAGTCTGAACATACCTGGAGATAAGCAGTATCCATCTCCCAGAGAAGTCTTTATTCATTACTATCAAAATATACTTGGCAAAAGTTCGCAGTTTGCTTCAAAAGTAATGAGGGCTAGAACATATTTGAGATGAGGAATAAATTAGCTGAGACACAGCTTTTTTTTTTTTTTTCTCAATTTTAAGCACTTCATTAGGAAGGCATATTTATCAACTGCTATTCTTTTCCAGGTTCTGACTGCTATTAAAACAGGCAGGATAAAGACAAGAGACAGGAACTGCTTCCTTGTTCAAGCCAGGATTCCAGAAGAAAAATGAATTTTACCCAGGATTTTTCTACGCTACAACTCATGAGATGGTTATTAAAACAAAACAAAATAAATAACAGAGGTTTAAACTTCCCACTGTTCTAGAGATAAAAAGATCATGCCAAAGCCCATGGTGAGAGGATTGGGTATGACCAGCTTTTAAAAGGATCTTGTGCAGAAAGATCCTTTCAACTGAAAAAAACCTTTCAACTGAAACTGGCTGGTAAAATCTAAATGTTCTAGTTTTAATTAGTGTTTGTTAACTAATCTCAAGCCTTTTTGTTGCAGCATATGTGCTGCTGTATTTTCAGTCTCAGCCAAAAACTAACAATCCATTTCATACACATGAGAAGGGATGGGGCCTCTCCAGCAGCCAGTGCTGGTGGCTAGGCCAGAGGGGGAAAACCCAGACAGAGGAAAGAACCAAATGAACAAATTTGGAATAAATAAGGAGAATTCTTCTCCTCGATTCTAACTTTGTGCTCTCTGCCCCCTGATGCATTTATTTGCACAGCTATTTTTCTTGTAATGAGTCTTCTTGTCTGAATAAAAAATTGCTTCACTGATGAAATTGCTTCACATTCCATGAAAAATACTTAAAATTCACAGTGTCTTTAATTTTCAGAAGCCTACATTCCAAAATTTGGTCCCAGAAATGAAGGGCTGATGGGTATGCATTTCCTGATAACTAACAGAAAATATACAGCTCCATTTGGAAGTGACATGAGGAAATAAGAGACAAATTCCTGTATCAGGCCAGTGATGCAACAATTCTGCCTCCCTGGTGCTGCTTTGGCTGGTCAGACTCTTGGAGCAGCCACATTCCATGAGTCCCAGCAAAGGACCTCGCTGTCCTTCACCACTTCTGGCCTTTTAAAGACAGAGTGGTTGAATCTGTCCATATTTTGCAACACATTCAGCACCACTGTTTCATTTTGGAGGTTTTGGTCAACGTATCCCATCTCATGCTTTGAAGGTACAGGTTGGTTTTGTGGTGTCTTTGCAAAGAGTATCTCACAGAGTGGGCAAAGAATTTAAATCTCTTATCTTGTTTTAAACTGTAACTTTGATGCTTCAAGGGGAAGTTTTAAAAGAATATTTAATTATAACTATTTCAGGAAAACCTGATGAAAATGAAATATAAAAGATAAGGGCTTTTTGCATTTTCTAAAGAAAACGTCCAGTTAAGATGAAGAAAAGTGCTTTCCTTTGTACATTTGATAATAAAATAACCTTTCCCTCTTTCATTAGTAAACCTTGGCAGGGTACTTTTTCTTAAGACTTTTTAACCTTAAATTTCTTATGAAAAGAATTTTATAAATGTCATGGGCAGCTCGGACCAGCTGACAGCAGGATAATGAGGGATGGGTGCTATAGAGAAGCTGCTGCATTCTGCACTGCTGGTGCATCTTTAGGATGACCTGTGACTCTGCTGTGGAGTTCTGGCTCTCCAAAACACAAGACAACAAAAGAAAGTGTTCTTTTCAATTTAAAATCTCTCTTCAGAGCACTGACCAGGACAAATACAAAAAGGCTGGCTGGTGACCTACGGATGTGCTGCAGAGCTAATCTGTCACCAGCAGAGATGAACAAAGCAATCAGAGGACCACAAGCAAAAAATTATATCCTCTGCTTTGTCCACAGCTGCAGACACAGCAGCAGCTGTCCTTAATAGAATCAGACTGCAGAGAGAGATCACCATTTGTTTCTTGGTGTTAGTGTCTCCTTCAACAAAAATAAACAGTAATAACCCAGGCAGGAGCTTTGCTGCTGGAGAGTGCACAGGATCTCAAGGGGATTTGGGAATTAGGATGTCTTTAGGAGGTCTTCCTAAAACATAGTGGCTCTTGAAATCTCAACAGTTTTTCAGTATATGAGATCTCAAAAGAGAGGCAGAGAAATTCTTCCCAGACATCCTGTAAAAGCCCCTTTATTTAAATAGAAACACTTAGACTGAGTATTAAGAACCAGCTGTCCTTGTTGAGGTTTTTTTAATCATTAATTTGACTGTTGTCATGATGCATCAATGGTGTTAAATGACCCTCAGATATTCAGTGACTGCTACTGCAACCAAAGACTAAAATAACACAGAGAAAGAAAGAATATGAAGCAATACAACTTAAAATTTTAGAAAGCCTTATTGTGTTTTAACAGAATATATCAATTCTGTGCCATCTCTGGAAAACATCCTAAGAAATATTAGAAAACACCAAGAATTACAAGCAGATTAGAGGCATTCAGAGAGACACGGAGGGTTCTGGTGTGAGCGGTGAGGAGCTGACTGAGGGTGTTGGGTCTCCCTCCTGCAGGACAGGAGAGCTCAGAGATGGCAGTAAAGAGAAAACACTTCCACAAGATTGCCAGTCTGGATGAGTGCTCACCCTAAGGAAAAAATGTCATATAGATTCATGGACTGTACCTGAATCACTGCTGATAAATGAGATTTTTGCCTGAAAAGCAAAGGAGGAAGCCAAATGCAGAGACCTGTGGGCTGGTACACAGATGCCCAAGGAAAGCTTCATCTGGAAAATGCCTCCCTGATGCCCAAAGGAGAGCAAAGCAAACTCTCAGTGTGCAGCCAGAGCCCTGTGAAGTGAAAGTGCCTTGGCTTGTCCCACTGACAGCAACTCAAATTAAAACTGTACTACATTTATTACCTTTTTCATAACATCTAGTAACACAACATGATCTCAATATTGACAACTTTCCTTTAGTGCCAGCAGAATATTCTTCACAAAGTGATTGGTAAACACGTTCAAAAGGAGTCCAGAGCCATGCAAATGCATTTGATGTGGGTGTGTGAGTTATTTTGCCATCACTGGAGAACAAGCAGCACTACAGCTCTGGCTGTTTGATCACTGCACTGGATACCACGGAGTGTAATTGATAAATGTCAGATCTGCTTTGTACATCAAGAGTTTTTACTGTGAAACATTGCTCTTTGAGCTCAGGACAAGAGTTAATTAAAAAGTTGGTACCAAAGATAACATCCTCAGCAGGGAACATCTATTGATCTCTCCAGCAGCATAAGAGACAGACTGATATGAGATTACAAAATGTGCACATGGAACAAGGCTGATTTCCACAACTTTTCCTTATCTTATAAGCTCAAGATTGGATACTGCAAAATATTAAAAGTATTAAAAGAATGGTAAATTATCAAGAAACCAAAAGAACATCAAGCCAATACTACTGTTTCTCCAAGTTATGCTGTTTATCCTTTTTCAAATTCTGTATGAAATTCTCATTTTCTTTAACATGTTCATTTTCCCTTTCCCTCCTATATCGCTTAATTTCAATTAAAGATTGGATTATTATTAAAGTCTTTCACTGCATTGTGAGGCCTTATACTTTTTTCCACAGCCAGTTCCTGTGAAGCTCCAACCTGATTCTTCACCTGCTGAAAGCTCAGAGAATTATCCACATGATTAAAAAGTATTTTTGCAAGACTAGTTAAATTTCACAACCTTGACATCATATTTTGGATGCAGACATATTGTTACTGCTAAATCATATTTAACTTTTATCACAAATGAATTGAAATGATTGCCATCCAGAGCATGGCACAGAAAACACAGCATTCTTCTCATTCCCTCTCTCTGTTGCAATTTTTTTCATCTTTTTACCGCTCAGAATGCACTAATGATAAAGATAAACCCACATAATTTTAAAAAAGCAGAGGTGCCTATTCTGAGCTGTGCGTAGATTGCAAAAGTACACAAAAAAAAAAAAAAAACAACACCCAAATGTATCTGTTATGGCAAAATTCTGTACCAGGAACTGTTACAAGAGATATTCAGGGATGCAATAATGTTTTAAACACCAGGATACACCATAAAGTGTTTCAGAGAAATTTAATCCAGCTATAATACACAACTAGATAAAAAAGAAGCTAATTGTGCATATATAATCAATAATGTGATGTGTGCCAGTTTTATAGGATATATAAAAATCTTTATTTTTCTTCCAAAGTCTCACTTTAGAAAAAAACAAAACCACTCTTTTGCTAAGCTTACCAAAGTGGTCATTAAACATCCTCAACTTAGAAAGATGCTGTATTTTATATGATGCAAAGAAATTACTGAATTACTCCATTCTTCAGAACTTTCCCCCCACATTATTTGATACAATATTATTATAAAATGGTTTTTGCAATTGAAATTACTGCAAAGAAAAAACAATAATTTGCAATGTCTGACAGAAATGCACAAGCATTTCTTATCTCCCCCTCTGCTTCCTTCTCTTAGGACCCCACTCCTGCCTCGTCATTCCCTGGGAGATCAGGAATCCTGTGAGAATGTTGCTCAGAAAGGGAAGATTAAAGAAAAACTGTCCTGATATACAGGACAGGAGACCCAGTGGGTGCCTTTCATCTCAAACCACTGGATAATTTCCTGATCCTCCCAAGAAATCCAGATCAAAGACATCACTGAGCAGCCTCGGTGCTCATCTGGGGACCTGCTGGCCCCAGCTGTCCCCTACCATGCACATGCCTGTGTGGGGACTAATCATGGTTTAGGAATGGCCCTGAGTCAGAAAAAAAATCAACATTTACAGTGATCTGGTAGAAGGACTTGGAGGGTTTAGGAATCAGGGCAATTTGTGGCATCTCCATTTGATTTCTGTAGCTCTAACACTTCGTGTCATGTGCCTGCTGGAGCAGAGTGAAACCTTGCACACCAAAAGGCACCAGCACACCACAAACTCTGCTGCAGAGAGAGCTGATGGCTGATTTGCTAAAAACCTTTGACACCAGCAGCAATAATACTTAGCAATAATAAAAAATATTAATAATATTAACAATAATAAGAGAAATACCTATGAAAATGCTATCAGTGGCTATCAATTTGGAAACTTTAAGCTGTAATACCTTTTGGTATTAGTCTGCTAAAAAATAGGTTGAATAGAAGAGTGACCCTTACAAGTGGCACAGGAAGGAGAGCTCAGCATCATTTTAAACTGGACACAACCACTTCTCTAAACTGAAGGGAAAAAACAGACAAGACTCTAATTAGAGACCCTGCTTTGGTGATAAGGACAGCGAAGCGTGGGAGCAGATGGGCTCTGGAATCCCTGGGATCTCCATCTCGGGCTTGAGAACAGCCAGGCAAACATCCAGGCTTTTAGTTGGCAGCAGAGCCCAGAGCAGCTCGGCCAAGGGCAGCTCTGGAGCTGCCACCAAATGTCTGGGCATGGTTCAGGGACTGCAGGGACTCAGGAGACCACTGGTAACACCAGGCAGTCCTGCCTCCTGACCAGCAGGGTTTGGCCATCTGAGCTAAGCCATGAAGCTCATTTCACCATTTCATCTCAGGGCCACACAACAGAGCCTGGATTATTTCACGTATTAATACAAATGCAGTTTCTCAAGTCCTTCGTGGCCTGGTTTTCCAACAGTTCTGTTGTATGTTTAATGCTCTTCACTGAGATGCAGCCATAAAGCATCTTTACAAAGAAAGCCATTATGTGAATTTTGAGAAGAAATTATTCAGTTGCTCAAAAGAACAAAAACTTTTAGGGGCAATTAAGCAGAAGCTTCATTCTGTTCCTCATCCCTATCTTATCTGTGAAAGAGCAACAGCACAAAAGAGCAAACACTTGCCAGGAAGGAAGATCTGAAGAGAGGAAGAATCGAGACAAATACAAAATTTTTGGGCACAGAAAGAGTTAATATGATGAAGTAGGATTTATTGATAAAAATACCTTGATTTCTCCAGAATTTCTTCCTTCCTGCCTAAATAATTCAACCAAAGTTCCTGTTGTTGCTGTTTGTTCAAAGTACATTACACAATTTCCTTCTGTATATGTTGAGGTTTTGTAAATATACGAGTAAATATACGTCTAAATGGAAAGTATTAACAACAGATGAAACCCACATCTAATACTGACAGTAACGTGTGAGCCTAAAATTGTAAATTAAATAATGGGAGCAGTAAAACGCAGAATCTAACATAGGGTGTTTAAAATCTGCATTTTTATTCTTTTAATAATTTGTTCATTGTGCCTACAGATATGGACAAATTATGCCATCAAACTTGATAATGTAAAAAAAAAATTGTTGTTAGTTTGAGAAGTTTTGTTTAAAACAAAGACAATGAAAACTCAGCATTTATACACAATATCACTGAAGCTGTGTCACAGTGACTTTTGCTCCTGAGGTCCTGAGTGCCTGGCTGGAAGAAGGGGCTGGAATGAAATCTGGTTCTTGCTCAGCTGGGCCAGGCTGTCAGTCATGGCAGAGTAACTCTGAGCGATCCCTGAGCATCTCCCTGATGTTGTGAACAGCAGCAAGGCAGAGAGGAATTCTCACTTTATTCTGAGTTGAACCCTTTCGAGGCTTAGGGAGGAAGAAGCTGTGTGTGCCTGAGTGTCCTGGGACTCCTGGGACTCCTGGGACTCCTGCCCCGAGGTGCAGAGCTCACCAGGTTCCAGCAGTATGAGGATAAGGAGGCACCAAGAACAAAAGCAGCCTCAGGCAAACGTCCTGCAGTGAGAAAGAGAGAGATGCCAGGAGCCCAAAACATTATCCCTAGGATAGAATAGAGAAATGCAAAATTTCCCATTAAATCACGGCTGTTACTGGCTTTTTCCTGGAAGGAAATTGCATAATTTGTCCTCTTTATTTGGGACAACAATCAATCCTGTGTGAGTGTGCCCATTACAAAGAACATTCTAATTTAAGTTCCCAAATTTCCTGGCAAGTCAGCCTCCAGTGATGGCCCTGATTGTGGGGCTGAACTTCTCCAGAGGATTGTGAGTCCTGGAATCCCTCTCAGCCATCAGAAAAATGTTTAACAAGAGCACTCAATGCCACCCTGACCAAAGATCAGTGATGCCCAGAGTTTCCATCCAAGGGGGAACAAAGGTTGGACAATGGCATGGCAGTGAAGTTTCCATGGAATTATAAATCCAAGATTTCCTGCAATGAGTGCCTGACAGGCAAACTTGTCCTCTGCTTTCAGCTAGAGCCTGGATCATGTGCTGCATTCCAGCTAAAAACCTGCACGTTCCTTGTCCTGGAATCACACTAAATGCAGGCAGCTGGAGGTGCATGGCACATTCCTCAGCAGATTATTTTCTTTCATATATAACCTCACTTAGTTAACATTTATAATATCTCCATCTTGATTTGGGATTAATAAAAAAAAAGTGGCAAATAAATATTATACTCTACAACAGTGCCTGAGACTGTGACGGCCTCCAGATACTCTTGATATTGCTTGATAAAAGAAAAAGCTATCTAGGCTTAACAAGAGGAAGATGTCTTACAGATTTTTTTGATGTATTTCCACCTATTGAAACAATCTTAGTTCACAGAGTTAGCCAGAAGCAGCATGGCAAAGAGCATTAGAGAGGATATTTATTTTTTCTTTCAAGATCACAAAAAGGGACAATGTTCCATTATCAACATATTGCTAAGTCTGCATTACCAAATGCATGAGGACATCAAATATTTCTTTTCTATGGGATTATCTGTATTTTCTTTATAGACAAATCCCTACTGTATCAAGTTCTATGCTCTCCAGCAGGCTGCAGTTCACCTTTCACACAAACATAGCAAGATATATTTAATCTTCTTGTTCTCCTCAGAACCAAGAAACACTACAAATCTTTACACACTGCATTGTTTAAGCTGCACTCAAATAAAGACTAAATTTTTACTCCTGCTAATACAACACATTATTTTCTTTCCATTCACTTCATTAAAGTTTTTTGGGGTTGTTATATCAGTTTGAGATTCTGGCTGGAATGATGTGAAGGGTTGTTCATAATGCAGAATGCAAACTGATCTACTGTCAGCTGGAGCTCCCGAGCTGCTGGATCTGAGCAAGGCTTTGTTCTCCAAAAAAAAAATCTTCAGTAACAGTCTTAGGCTCCTGCAAACACTTCAGATCTGTGCAGCCAACACAGTCCTTAGGGAGAGCAGTTAAACCACGGGAAGCAAAAGGTCTGATGGATTATTTATGAACTACAGCAAACACAAAGGAGAGCACTAAATTCTTGTCACCTGCAAATGGACGAGATGACTGCCCTGGATAATCTCACAGAGAAGGACAGAGAAAAGTATTTCTCATTTAAAACTTGTGGATTTAGGCTGTAATAGAACTGGGCAGAGTAAGACAAAGCTGGAACCAGGCACAGAGAGAGGTTCTGCACAGCTCCTTGTTCCTACACAAGCTCCTGACCCCTCACACCTTCTGAGCATCCCTTCCTGCAAACTGCTTCTCAAACTGAGCAGCCAAACAATGCTGCAATTCTGGAAATTAAACTGAACCACAATGGGACTAAATGCATTTGCTGTTGTGGGTCCCTTTTGAACAAGAATTTGACAATAGCTTTTCAGAAATAAAGAGCTGGAACACCACCCACCCATTTTGTAGACTCTGCTGAAAGAAAACAGAGCAAAACAACAATTAAAAAAATCCATCCAAACAAACAAAGCAAACACAGAAGCAGAAGCTCCCAGAATAATTAAGAGAAGGAAAAGCTCTGTTGTATCCCAATGTTCTCAAATCAGAGGTTGCCTTTGCAGGAGATTTGATGGGCTGGTTTTGACACCACTCATCTCATTACTGAGGCTTAATTATTGCCTTAAAACTGCACCCACCAGCCATTCCAGAGCCACAAACCATGCCTTAGCCTAACCTAAAACAAAAAATATGACACTGAGAGCTTAATCTGCATCCTATCATTGGCTTTTCCTCCCATACATTCACAAGAGTTGGACAAGTAATTCCAAATACTCTTAGAAGCAAACTACACCTCCACAGGGATTTTTGTCTTTTGCCTTCCATCATATTTTTCTTTGCCATCCTTCTCTCCCAGCAGATTTTCCAGGCAGAAGCACATACTGAGGAAGTTTGTTTTCTAAGTCTAAATACTTAAAAAAAAAAATTAAGTATCAAATCCAGATGGTGCAGATGTCAATGTCAGAATCCCAATCCTTTCCATAGTTCTTCATCAAGGTCTTTTTTGTACCCTTTTCCATATCTTTTCATTAATTCATGCAATGTCACGTTGCAGTGCTTCATCTCAAAAGATTGTCCTTCCATTCAAAGGATAATGTGTAAAACTTGCAAACAAATGACTGTAGGAAAAACTGGATTTTTTTGGCCTCTCCCAGATCCCTGACACTTCAGTAAGCTGCCACTGACACCCTGGTAGAGGTCATACCACGGGGAACAGCAGGGGATGGTTCCAGATGCAAATACAGAAAGATTTTCAGGTTTTTTTTCCTTCATTAATCTAAAATATGATGCAAAGAGCTTGTGCTTTTTGACAGTTTATGAGCTTTCACCTCCACATCATATCATGGAATATCAAAAGCCAAATGCCACCATTACTTTTGTCATACTAAATTAAGATTTTGGATTAATCGAGAAATGGAAAGTAGTGCTGTGAAGGTTCAGCTTCCTAAATACCAGTGGAATGCTGCTGTTCTTATGTTCTCAGGTAAAACTCTATATTTGTAGGGAAATACTAAACATTAAAAAAAAATTTAAACACCATTCCCTTTAAATTGAAGTGAGTCTTCATTCTAGGTTTTCTGCTGGTAATTTGCACCCTTCATTCCAATCTATTAAATTATATTTACTACAATTACTGTTCCTATACAGTTTTTCATAGCACATCACTTTCTCGCTATCACAACAGAATTTAATAGCAGTTTTTAGTAACTTGTTTGTGATAGTGTTCATTAAAGTTTTAAATGAGCATTCTAAAATTACAATATAATGTACAGAAAACTTAGAAACAATTTTAGCACTCACCAAAAAATTACCAGCAACTATGCTCTTTATATAAAACAATTCTTTTAAAAAATAAAGCACAAATCATTAACGTACTGCCTGTCTTAATAAAAGTTAACTTAAACACATAAATTGAAAGAAAGTCACTTAAATGCTTCTCTGATGATATGAATTCTCAGTTCAGCCACGCTCAAGTGTGTTTCTACTGAAGTTAAATGTTCATCATGTCCCTCATTCCAAATGAACACATGAAAATAGGATTCTCAGAGCCACAGAATGTTTTACACTAAAACAAATAGTTTTACACTGAAGTGGCTGAAATAATTCTCATTAAAGTGCTCCTTGTGTCATTCCCAGGGCTCAGGTAAGAGCCTCTTGATTGCACTACAGAGGCAGACAGGAAGATATAAGTAATTAAGTAATTCCTGTAAAATGAAATGATTCATTCTAATACAGTTTAATAAATAAATTTTCCTGTCAGCCAGTATTTACATTATACCTTTGCTGCTAATCCAATCAATCAATAAATAAATAATTCTTTAAACTTGGAAAAAGGCTTTTTAAAAAACATAGACATACACAAAAAAAAAATTAAAACAAAACAACAACAACAAAAAAAAAACCACCAATCCACAAAAAACAACAAACCCAAGTTTTAACTGGAATTAAGTCAGGTTTTGAATAGCAAGTAAGCTTTGAGATTTTGTGTTTTGTGAGGTCCAGAAATGCTGGTTTCCAGAAAACATGCTGATTTCCAGAAGAAAATCAAACAGAAAAGAGAATCTGCAAACAAGAGGCTTGGCATCCACTGAATGCCCCATGTACCATTTAAATCAGTGTTGAATTCTGAGCATTACAGCACCTTCCTGTGCTCAACAGGGAGGAAAAGGAATTTCAGGCCTCATCTGAGAGCACTGCAGCCTGGGGAGGAAAGGGCAAACAGCATCCATCACACCTAATCCTTACCCAAAACTTCAGCTTGGAACTTCCTCCAGACACTGAAAATAGAGATAAATCTGAGAAGAAGAAGAGGCAGAAAAGGGAAGAAAAAATAGCCTTCAATGTTCTCCAGTGAGGAAAAAACAAGTATATAAATCAAAAGGCTGACTTATCAGTATAGAGATTTTTAATAGAAAAAATATCAAGGAGAGCACACCATATGGATCAAAGTGCTCTCCACATATGTTACTTTTTTTCATTTGAAAAGTAACATATGTGAGGAGATGCAGAAGAAGTCCTTTCTAAAGATCTCATCTGGCTTATTTTTAATTGGAAATATATTAGATTTTCTGTCTAACTTATTAGCAAATGACAGTTGTTGCTTCACTAAGTACTCCTGTCAGCTAAAGATTGATAGATTTGGATTCTATTTTCTTGACTACTAAAGTTTTAGTTGTTGCTAAAATAACTGCAAAAAAAAAAAAAAAAAAAAAAGGAGACTGAAAACTAGACAGGAAACACAGGGAACGCATGGAATATTGTGTATTTATATAATTATAATTTTACTGGGCCTTTATAGTCAAAAGACTTGAGGACTTCAGAAAGGCCATGAGATGTATAATCAAAGGTTCACATTTAGAAAGTCACAGCTGCACATCTCCAAGCACAGAAGCTTTTGGATATTTTTTGTGAATGCTCTGAATTGACTGAGAGCTCATTGCTAATGAACCTCCCAGCCTCCAGACCTGCAAGTCAGTGTCCCTTTGTCATTGTTCCCGGAGCTGGGAGCATTACCTACACATCAGCTCCTGGCTTTGTTTCACTCACACGTGCAGGAAAAGTTTATTCTCATTATTGACAAGGGGGTGATCACTCACAGGTTGGACCCCATGATTTCAGAGGCCTTTTCCAACCTAAATGATCCTGGGATAAGCCAACAGTTTTCATTTAGAAGTGAACAATCCAGTAGTTTCTGCAAAAACGTAACTCTTCATATCAAATTGTTCCCAAGATTTTATTTCTGCTGCTAATCAACCTAAAAACCTTCTGTGTCAGTATGGCCTGTCCATCTCAAGGTATCAGGGGCCTCTTTAAAAGATGTGGGGGCTTAATGAGAAAGTTTCAAAGATATTACTCAAGTAGGTATCTGCAAAAATCTGACTTAACCCGTGATTTGTTTTCTGAAGAAAAAAGCAGGATTTGTGTTTAAACAAAACAAAAAACATCAGCATTTTGATATCTGGTACTTCAGCAAGGTCCTAAGTGAGGTGCTGAGCTGAAACCTCAACTAGGCTGAGAGTGATGCCAAGTCACAGCACAATGAGTGGCTGGTTTGTAAGTCAGGGTCTGGGCCAGCTCAGTTCCATTAATGTTTTACTCCATTATCTGAGAGCTGACATCTTTTCAGTAATTACTGCAGATGATACCACCTCTAGTGTAATTAAAGAACGATTATTTAGAGTGAAGTGAGCCAAGATCATCCCCATCCTCTGTGTAGGCCAAAGCCAAAGAAGGCCTTGTCAAATAAAATGGATGTTTTGCATTAGGGAGCAAAAAAGGGGTGATGTAAAGAGTCAAGTAATTTGATGGGCAACGCTGCAGTGGAATTAATTCAATATGTTCAATAGGGCCAGTTCCATGTGCAGTAATATTGGACAGATGGGGATGATGGCTCTGTGCTTCCCCTGCCTTTGCATTAGTGATTCAGGACTTACAAAGCAAACCTCAGACAGTGCCTGGCTGCCTGCCCAGCCACACAAAAGACTGGAAGCAAAACACATTAAATGCCCCTGCAAATCTACATCCTCTGCAGCCCTTCTGCAACGAGTCTCTCTCGAAATGACCCCTTGGACAGCAACCAGGAACATTATCATCATCATAACACCAGCCCATAAACTTCTGGGATTAACTGTTAAATAATAACGAAAGGAACTGAAAGGAACAATTCACTTTGTGTGAATACTGATGAGGGAGGGTTGGATGCATCCTTTGTCTTTGACACTAACTAGGTAGAGGGACTAATTACAAGTCTTACTTAAAGCATAAATTGCATATTTTAAGGAATTGCTGAACAGAAGAATGGAGTTAATAAATGCAAAGCAAGGTAAAAGATCCCATCTGACCAACACATCCATTTCCTAATCCATCAGGGTCAGTGTTTATACAGCAAAGGTCACCCTTGGTCAATTGACAATAGCAAGTTTTCCCATCAGGAGCTGATGGAATGACAGGTATTCCCAGATTTATAGGGAAATAAGTTTAGCTCCTTGGACAGTGCAGCCACTTTTTCAGGAGCTGAACATGGCTCCTGTAAATGCCATCCACAAAATATGGACAGGTTCCTTTGCTCTGAACACAAACATGTCATTATTAACATTTAAAAAACAGATGTAAGAAGAAAGAGAATATTATCTGGAAATAGAATAGAAATATATCTGGAAATATAATTGGAGATAGAATATTATCTGGAAATCTGGGTGTTGGTTGCCTTGCTAGGACAGTTGGATGTCCACTGAATTATTTGGCTTAAATAACTTGTATTTAGAGCCTGCTTAATTCAGCTATCCTTAATTTCAAGAGAAAAACAACAGATGACAAATACTGTTAACTTTTGACCACTTCATTTTTGAGTTTCTTAAATTCCAGAATAGTTTACTATTTTTAGTGGACTCATTTTTGTCTTCTAGCCTCATGTGAGGAAAGACAGACAATGTGAAAGACAGTGTGATATTAAACTATCAAAGCTGTCTCTCTCTTGTAGCAAAATATTGAAAAAGTGGGCTTTGCTTTGCAATTAAGATTCCTGAGCTGAAGGTTTGGCTTCTGCTTTAGTTACATTTTAGAAGTTGAGGGGAAAAACTTAATATTACTTGTAGAATTTTCAGATCTCAAAGGCAGAAGGTGATGCAGTGAAATGAAAAAATATTGATGCTGAATAAGAGTTCTGAATGGGAAGGAGGAGGGGGCTGACTCTCAGCAGCCTTCCTGAGAGACATCCTCCCTTCACCAGCAGGACAGGCTGCAGTGCCAGCACTGAGCAAACCTTAGATTTGAGGCTGACAATCCATGGAAATCTTTTTTGGAAGGAGAATTGAGCAACAACATCTGTCCTTTTGCCAGAGGAGATGATGGCACTGAGGGATGCTGAGATGCCCTCTGTGAGCAGAACTCTCAGAGCTGACCACAGCCCCTCCCTGCTCTCCTCAAACCACAGCAGGACCTTCCCAGCAGCTTTTCCTGGTCCCAGGACTCATGGAGCAGCTTCCCACAGGTAAATCCCTGCAGCAGGGATGGGAGAGCAGCACACCCAGTGTCCCTCCAGCCCCGAGGCTGAAGGAGCACACAGGGGATGCTCCTTTCTCTCCCAGCCCCAGGTAAGAACAGAACCAGCTCAGCCTCTCCCATCACTTTCATCTCTCAGCTATCTCATCATGAGAATGAGAGGCAGCTTTTATCTGAAGTTTATTCTGCTTCATTTGCCTCAGGAACGGGCATCAGATCAAGCAAAAGCACAGAAGAGCCTCTGGACTACAGAACCCCAGGAGGCAGGTTCTTTTATTGTGCCAAAACTACAAACAAGTACAGAATAGCTAAACTGAAGGTAACTGTAGACTGTATGCAGCAGCTAGGTTCATTAATTTCTAAATTTGGCCTGAAACTGTGTGTGTTCTCTCTGGCTGATATTGTAGACCTTGAATGTGTCCTTCAAACTTCATAACACAAAAATTGGCCATGCATTATCCCAAAAATCTGAGTTTAAACTGGGACAACCTAGAGAGGGTCACCACATGAAGAGTGCATTTTTTTTTTTTTTTTCTTAAATAACTTTGATCTATCCCTGCTGCTTTCAGTGAGTAAAACAGAAGGCAAATGAGACTCTCTGGATGAAGAGCAGACAGGAGTCACAGCGAGCAGTGCATTTTGTTTTACAGCCAAACATGGGAGATATTTTGTACAGCAATGTCTCCGAGCAGCACTTGCAGCCACCCAGGATCCCACGTATGTGCTCCACTTAAGGCAGATCAAAGCCTGGTGTCAAAGTTCTCTGCATGATACACGCACCCAGAACAGCATCCTGAGAGACAACACTCAATGCACGCCGATCTTGCATTAATATCATTTTAGGCGTGGTTTACATTTGTTTATTTAAAGCAACATCATCTATCTGGTTTGTAACAGCCCCAACAGCTCTCAGTAAACAAGGGAAAAATGTATGACCTCATACAAGTAAGAAACTTTGACAATATTTTAAGGAAATAATGCCTTAGGAGCCCCTGTGTGCTGTCCTGCACAGAAAATTAATTTGGGGATCATTATTAGTCAGATATCATTAAGGATAGGAATTACAGTATGGAAATGAAGCTGTGTCATTTCTGACATGTGTGTTCTTGTTCTCATAAAGATTTCCTTCAAACACAGAAACAAAAGGTAGACTTTAGGGTATCTAGAAGCCTGATGATTTTTGCCATTTCCATTCCCAAAATGACCATAATAAACAGCATATATTCTCTGTTTTAAGCGGAATGTCAAATTTGAATGCTGTTAAAATTGATGAAGAGAAAATGTTACATTGTAATTATACATTAATTTGGAATTTTCCGAATAAAATTAAGCAAATTATTACAAAATTCTGTATGATAACTCTTCTAATACCTATACTGAATTAAGCAAAATCTCACACGTGTCCTTAAAATTCTCAAAATATTCAAGTCCTCCAGCCCTAAATATGGCAATGGTACAAGGATCATACAGCTTCACCTGGAGGTATTCACTTCATTATTACATTTTCTAGATGAAAGAAAAAAGATATCCCCAATATCCCCCGTGATAATAATGGAAATTATCTACATGAGCAGCTATTCACTGGAATACTGCCAGAGTAGGATTTATAATAGAATTATTATCATTTCACACAGTGAGAACACATGTGGATCAGAGACTCAGCAACCCAAGTCCTCCAGGAGACCCTGCAGCTGCAAACTGGTTGTTCATGGATTTGTTTTTCCACTTAACACACAGACTCTTCAACATCTGCCCTCCCTGTTTCACTGAGACATCATGAAATATCTGCCTGCACAGAACAACAGGGACAGTAATTCTGGGGGTGATGGGAGTACTGGGGGCCTCTGTCCCACCTTCTCCCCATCCTACCTGCCTTCAACATGTGACCAAGACCTCCACAGGGCATTCCAGCATATTCAGGCATCTCTCTGGGGAGCACTTTTGCCATTTCTACTCAGTTAACTGATTAGTGGTACAAAATTTCAGAAATATCTCTTCTTAATAATTATGACATTTTAATGTTCTGGCGTTTCAATGCCATCCAATTTCCAATTAAAAGTCACATCTCAACTTGGCTAAATCCTGACCTAGAGTTTTGTAGGGATTCACACTGGAAAGATTGTTTACAGCTTACTTTTAAGGTTATGAAACCTCTAAAACAGTAGCATTTAAAATATGACCCTTCAACAGCAATATCCTCCTCCACCAGCAAATTTCTGCTTTATGCAAAGTGAAAAGTCAATGTTACCTTAGGCTGTGCTTATTTAAGTTCATATGGGGCTGCACCCTAGAAGAAAGTTCCCTTTCTGAAATGTCAGAATGAGACTAGAATAAGGGGATGACTTATTTTCTGCCTGATGCTATCTGATTCTGAATTTAAATAAGCAAAACCTCAGGAGACTGGTATTTTTCCTGGAGAATCATATGGTGCTTCCAAGGAGGAAATATTTACAAGTGAAATGCAGTTGGAAAGGACTGATGTTAAATGCTAGTGTCACCAGAACTGCTTGGATTTGTTCAAACAGTTGTGCAAGTCTAAAATCATTATTCCTCTTTGTTGATCTTCACATTCCACAGGAGGAAGTTTATAAAGTAAGCAACCAAAAGGATGCTTTATTATATATATTTATATATATATTATCTAAACAAAAGTATAGATCTAGCTTGGAAAAATAATTTCAATGTTTTAAAAACTAAATCAGAACCAACGTGTCTGTTGTAACTACCTCTTCAAGCTCTCTGTTATATCCACTTTCCACCAGGGTAAATAATATATAATTAATACAAGGTATTTGTAAGGAGCTGAATTGCTGTGGTGGTCAGGTGCTTTTCAGAGGAAAATGAAATTGAGTTTATGTGAGAACACAAGTGCATTTTGCAGCCACTTGGCATCATCAAGGAGCTTTCAGAGAGGAACTTTATGCTGCCTCATGTATCAGCAGCATATTTCCCAGCTCAACCTAAATTTCAATGAGATTTTTCTGTGTCAGAGGAGAAAGCTGGGGGCTCCTCATGCCCAGGGTGTGGTGATGTTGCTGTCCCCCTGGGCTGGGAGAGTTTCATGTCCCCAGGGCTTGCAGGGACCAGGACGTGTCAGAGGGGCCACGCTGCTGCCCCCATTGCTGGGGCACACGTGCTGTAAATTTAATAATTACTCACCCACAGAAATACCAACTGTGCCTGTGCACTGCTGCAGCGTTTCACCCTCAGCCTGGTGATCAACTCCACACTTTGCATGTTTCTTAAACGAAAGCTGAAGGAAGCAATGGATTTCCATTTCAATGAAAAGTAAAATCTTTTAACTGCAAACCAGCTGCAGTGAGTGAGAAAGAGATGCGAAGTTTTTTTGTTTCCCATTGGAAACTCTCTGCTATCCACAACAGTGGTCTCATTCCTCCTCAATTTAAAATTCTATTATAGCAACCAACCATAAATATACTTTGCAAGAAGCTTCAGAGCAGCTTCAAATACATATTTTATTTTTTCCCCAGTTGTACACCTCTTCCAACTATTAAATATTAAAATTTTACTTTGCCACTCAGGTCAGTTCAAGAAATCAAATAAACTCAATGGAAAGTATCCTGATGTTTTTTTCTTGTAAAGCAGAAGTCTAATACGAGAACTAAAAAAGATGCAAGGGGTCAGGACCATAAAAAATTTTATTTGAATAGTGTTTCAGTTTGTTTACTGGCAGATTATATATCAGCCTACAGCATTTTGAATGCACCTCTATATGCTGTGAAACTCAAAAAAAAACAAAACAAAAACAACAACAACATCAAAAAAAATCACATCATATAGGTAGGAAAGGCTCTATAATAACAAAATTTAGTTATATTAATGATAGAATTAATCTGAATATCAGTATCTGATACCAGCCAGGATCTGGCCTGAAAATTTCCCTGTAGAACTTTTTGAAGGTAATGCTGTATCACTAAAAGGGAACTTCCAATACTCAGTATAAAATTCCACTCAGTTTTTGCACAATAACTAGGAAACGTAAAAAGCTGCCAAAGTTACCAGTTATCATTAGTTTTCTACATGCCTAAAGCTCTTTCTACCTTTCCTTATTCATTCTGAAATATTTTTTGTGATTAGTTACATGATTGTAGTAGTGAAATGAAGGTTACTAAACAGAAGTTTTTGGGGTTTTTGATGGGTTTGATCATTTTCAAGGTTGTGTTAACACCATTTCAAACAAGGCCTCAGTTTCAGTGTCCTCTGTGAGCTCCAGTGCAAACACCAGCAGCATAACTTCCTTTTGGAATATATTTGCAGTACACAATCTGTATTGATATCAAACTTCAAAAAATAAAACAATGGAAAAGCTTCAAAGGGGCCCCGTGTCAGATATAATTAAAATTATGCTACTTCAGAGCTAGAACTGCCTTCGGTATTTCACTAATATTCCAAATATCAGACTGTACATATAAGCTAATTGAATAATAACCTAGTCAGCAAAGAGTCTCTCAATTTAATTATCTTTTCAATCAGAAGTTGTTTTCAAATGAAATAGGTTGATCAAGAAGCTGTGTCAAGGTATTTTCAACATTTCATTTAACAGCAAATGCTAAAATACACTGATCTGATCAGATAAAAAAGGGCTGCTCACAACATCTGTAAAACTTTGACTTTTTAATCCAAAATTTAACCACTCCCAAATCAGAACACTTCATTACAATTCAATTTAGCATTAACCTCTCTTGACAAGCAGTCAGAGTGCTGTGTAAAAGCTGCAATTTATTTGTTTTATCCTGCTGTTCCAAAGGAGTTCTTTGGCCTTTGGGGATGAACTGTGGTGATGCTCTGACCCAGGGGTGTGGTGCTGCTCTCACCCCAACAACAACAGCCCCAAAACCAGCAGGAACCCAGAAAAGGAAAAAAAAAAAATCTGATCATATTCTAAACAAGTCTTAACAAAAGGAATAAAAAATGTCAAAAATACATAAATCATCTGAAAAACCATTATAAAACACTAAGAATTGAATTTTACTGAGGTGTTCTAATTTTACCCCAAGTTGTACACCTGTAAAGATCTGGTAGAAGTAAGAGAACAAGGTATAATTCTAAAAAGTTCATTAATTATATTTAATTATAGCAAATCCAACAACAACCACAAAGCCTAATCAAGCTGAGTGAAACAGACAAATTTATCATTCAGTCCACCAGGAATTTCATTAAACAACGTGGCACAGCCAAAATATAAATGAGTTCTTTCCCAAATAAAGGTGTTTCTCTCTGACTGTCTAACCAGTGATGATTGCCTGCCATTTCCAATTAACTTCAACAGAGAAAGACCCTAAACTCAGCTTGTTAAAATGCTAAAAATAGCAGCAGGTCCATAAAACCCTGTCCATGGGTAACTGTTTACATTCACTCACATTAATCTGTTGGGTTACAGTAGATCTGTTGGTACAAGATGGATTTTAGGAAAGATCCACACCTAATAAAACCTAATTCCAAACTGAATTATGGAATAGCTGATATGCAACCCAGCAGATTATTAATTTTAGGGGAATATAATTGTTCCTGCATACTTTAAGCATATAGAAATCATAATGCAAAGGAAAGAAGGCATGAACTAAGTTGAATAAATGTAACTGATTGAAGAATCTTCAACCACAGCTGAAGAATTGTCACCATTTGCTTAATTGGACAACAACCACTTAAAACCACTGGGATAATTGAGATTTTGGCATTGAGTGGACACGCTCTGAAACCAAAGCAGCCTGGAGAGCTCAGGGAGGTGCTCACATTAGGTAATATTAATATTTCCTTTGGGACAGCCAAATGCAGCCACACCTTCAGGAGATGCCAAGAATGGAGATTATACCACGACAGAGATTGTCCTGCCAAGCAAAGGCTCCTGACAAAACCATGGCAATTCCAGGGAATTATGTGCCAGGGGAGGACCAGCCAGGATGGGAGATTGCAACAAAATCAAGAGGTCTGATACTCACAAAAAACAAGCAAAAAAAAAAAAAAGAAGTCAGCAAAGCTGTTGAGTGTATGTTCTGAGCAGCCATTAAAACAAAAGTTAGACACAAGAGGGTACAGATGTATTCCATGAAAATGGCTAAATGTCAGGACAATATGCATAGGAGGACGCAGCTCACCACGCTTTATTTATCAAAAAGCTTAAGGTCAAGCCTTTGAGATCAGCTCTTGCTCTGGAGATGAAAAATTTGGCAATTGGCTCAGTCTACCAGACAGAAATATGAGATTAAATGGCTGGAAGATAAATTAAAAACAGTCAAAGAGAAGGTTCAATTTTGTAATGGTGCCAGCATAGGGGCAAACAGAAGATTTTTCAACACTAATCATCTTAAAGATGCATTGGTTTCTTTTTTTTTTTTTCATCCAAGATCTGCACCAATACAAACAAAAATTAATTCATGAAGTCAGACTGGCTGACAACAATACTCCCTTCTGGCTGCATAATCTATTACCTAGCTGCTCACAGCCATCAGTCTTTGCATCTTACATAAACAAATATTTCATTTCATTTTTTAAACTGGGACTTAGTTTTAGAAAAAAAGTAACTTAGGCTAACTTTTCCTTTAAAAAAAAAGTTTGTATTATAACTGAGCTGATTTTTTCCTTGTATTTCTTTTGTTTCAACTTATAAAATTAAATGCAAGCTGCTATTACAAATGTAATACTTTCTAAAGTTATTTTTCCTGCTAAAGTCATCTTTTCAGGCTTACATTTTTCATCAAAATATCACTATCACTCTTGACACAATTTATAAAATATGAGCAATACAAATCCTCATCGGCAAATACAATTTCTTACTGTGATCTGACTTTTACTTTATCTAGATGAAAAATAAATTATTAAAAATTAAATAAAAGGGATATAGTAAGAATATTGCAGGCAGCATTAACCTGATCATAACATTCTCAGAATTAATCCCATGCTATTCTTCCACGTCACTCCCACATATTATACTGCCTTATCATCTCTGTTCCTGTGTGCCACTATTAATATTTAACTATCAAATGTCTTTTACTGGAAGATGTTTAAAGATTAGACTATGAGGAAATAACCATTCCTGGAGCTGCTACAGACTAAATGATATTCCGAATGGGAAAGTTCTTCTATCTAAATAGTAAATCTGCACACAGTTTTGCTAGGTGGAAAATCTATTCACACTTGGGTCAAGGTGTTTTCTGGAACAGCTCAATCCAGCACCTGGCAATAGCATTTAAATTTAAATAATAATAACGTAAAGGGTGAGCTCTAAGTGGCCCTATCACTTCCACAGTTGAAACAGTAAACATGTTCTTGAATAGTGGGTTGAGATCTGAACTGAAACCTCTTGTCCTCTCACATACCACAAGGTTTTGGCCAGTTGTGAAAATCACATTTACGGATTTTATTGAAATGGTGGTCTCTTTAAACAAGGCTGTGATTAGGCACAGGATTAGCTTCTCTGTAAGCACAAAATGAACCCAAGCATCCAAAGTGAGGAGGATCATGGCCTCATTTTCAGATCTGCATCGTAAAGTCTTAACAATTCCATTTATTTAAAGTGCTGTTATTAAAATAACTTTTTAAAATATTTGTATAAATGAATTTCATTTTTTTGGACTAAACAACAAGAAAGGACATTCATCCGCTTTTGCAGAGGCTGCACTGCTTGTTTGGGAGGAGAAGGACATTCTGCTGTCAGCCTGATTTACTGTTTGGTCTCTTTCTAATTCATATAAAACAAATAAATACTAATGAACTCACCACCCTCAGCATAAACACCCCTTCTGCTCCAACTGATGAAAGCATTTTCAGTTGTTTCGTTCTCCTGCTCCCGATGTTGAAGTTGTGCCTTTGTGTGCCAGTCCTACAGTGCCAACACTGCAATGGTGACAGAAGTTAAATGGGTGCCAGAGATGGAGCTTGTGATCCTTTTCAGTACATTGGAAGCTTCCAAAAGTGTTAAATCAATCAATAAAACAAACAGAGCCATAATCTAGTTTCAGTTTTATTTCCTTCAGAAGGCCTGCATCTGAAATTAGCATCCTGTCAAAAGTTGCTCTTAAAAATTTTAGTGAGTAATGAACACAGTTACTTGGCATTTAGAGCTGATGGCCTTTCTAAAACATCCATCTAGTCACTCAGCCAGCTCTTCTTCTGATCATTCCCAGCATAATTGATATCAGCTCCAATAGTGCCCATCAAAAATTAGGTCAATGCTCTCATGGCAGTGCTTTAAGCACAAGTAGTGGCTGATCCTCCTGAACATCATACCTTTCACCAGTGATACCAAATTCCTTAGGAAAAAAATGGAGTCTTCAAAGGGAATCCATGGTAATTGTGAGAACAGAGCTCTGGATTCAAAGACTTGGATCTATAACTTGCCAAAAAGACAAAGGGATGACCTTATGGCAACGCTGACACTGAAGCAGTCTCATGAGATAAAATGTGTTTTCTGAATGATATAAAATGTGAATTCTGAATCACAGAATAACCCGAGTTGGAAGGGATCCACAAGAATCATCAAAATCCAGCTCCTGGCCCTGCTCAGGACAACCCCAACAATTCCAGCAGGAGCCCAGCAGTGCTGTCCAAAGGCTCCTGGAGCTCTGGCAGGTTTGGTGCTGTGCCCATTCCCTGGGGGGGAGCCTGGGCAGTGCCCAGCCACCCTCTGGGGAAAGACCCTTTTCCTGATATCTAGCCTAAACCTCCCCTGACACAACTCCATGCCATTATTTGGGAAATATTTTATTGGCATTTGGCTCTTTCTCCTTTTAATTGAGTTCTGTTTACACCACCAGGCATCAATCCTTGCACTTGGCCTAAAACTGGTGGAAAACTGTATTCCCTAAAAGTTTTTAGAACCATCTGGTCACCAAATTTAAAAACACTTTTTCTTCTATCTAGGCAATACCACAACAAATTCAAGCTGTAGAAATAAAGTACTAAAAGGCTACCCTTTCTTCTCCCAAATAAACATTTAAACCAATCAACATGACAGAAGGTGCACATTAGACAACGTTTCCATCACTGAGGAAAAGCTACTGAAGTAACGAGATCCAGATGTTCGAACAAAAATAAATTTATCATCCTCAGAAACCTCCAAAATTGTGTCTGATGTTTCATACAAAGATTGTCTAATTTGCTAATGTGCATTTTTCTTGCAATGTGAGGGGAAAAAAAGCACACCTGTCAAGAAACCTGCTTTGCACACACATTGGAATGACATCTGTAGCAGCTCAGCATCAGGGAAATCCAGACACCATTAAATTAATTTGAACATGCTTTCCTTTGTACAAATTTCTCTGGAAATCATCAAAGTGAACAGAATAAATATACCTAATGTATTTACTTTTTTACAGCATCTAGGGGTAGATTGAGAAGAAAAAATTGCTGAGGAAGCTTTTTGAATAATACCTTCATAGACTGATTTTTTACATAGCTTAAGTTTTAATCTCTGGAAGTTTTGAAGAATAAACTCATTGGTAGAGCCACAGGGCTGGAAAGTCTGGATCAACACCTAAGCTCAGTATCACTTGTGGTCATCTAGAACATAAACATAAATAAATAAATAAATAAATAAATAAATAAATAAATAAATAAATAAATAAATAAATTAATTAATTAATTAATTAATGGAAAACCAGGGTCTTTTTCTTACCTAGTAAAGCATTTTTACTCGTGAGCAATGGAGCTCTGGAACTTTCAGAACTTCCCTCTCAAGATGGCTGCACTATTGTCTTATTTTTCACTTTAATTTATAAGAGATTATTTCCACCAAGATTGTGTCTGATAACTGCCACCTGCCTTTGTGAAGACCTTCTCAGCAAAATTCACAGGGTCTTTCTCTCAGGGACATCTGAACAGACCTGACTTTTTTTCACTCAATACACAAGTTTGAAGTGAGAGGCTTCTGAAGAAGAAAGTTGATCTAATGGCAGAGTTAAGCACATTTTCTAATTATCACAAGGTATATGATTTGTCATATAATACTTCCCTTCTCATAAAACTGCTGAGATGTTTAACTTTAAAATGCAGTGCAGGTATTACACAAGTGAATTATTTTACTTATTTTCCATATATTACAGCTGAATAGCAGTTCACTACAGCTACGGTTGAAAATTGCTTACTATTTAATAAAGGGCTATTCCAAACTCTCCCCCTGCTGACTCAAATGCTTTAGAATTATTATGCTTCAAGGTGGTGGCCAAAATATTGGGCAATTTGGGAAACAGGTTCCTAAGACACAGCTCCCTGAGTTTGTATCATTTTTTTCTTATCTTTTTTTCACAAATTCAGAACTGAAGTGATGGCAAATGACATTTTAATTAATGTAAGAAATGCTGTAAGATAGGTGAGGTGAACATTTGCAATCTAGGTGTGAGAAAATAAAGCATAAAGTAAATATATCTTTAAGTTAACCTAGAAATGGTTCAGCTGAAGTTTACAAATTTTCCTGGTGGCAGAGGAGATGCTCATGAGGTATCCTGGATGACAGGATACTGCAGTCTATCTGTACCACTGGTTTTCTAGGGCTATTGTGCACATAACTCAGCCTGAATCCAAAAATGTTTTGTCTGAAACTCGAATTTATGATTCCAGTGCATAATTTTAAACACGTGATTTCCCTCAGAACATTAATTATTTATGGAGGAGATAAGGAGAAGCAGTTATGTGTTTTTCATGACTGAACCAAGTCTGGGTGAGAGAAAGAAAAGACCAAATCCCTTGGTCAGCTTATCAATAAAACTCCAGCCTGAGCTTGGATTGGCTTCTGTTCGCTCTTCAACAGCTGATGGCACAGCTCAGACACAGTCAGGAACAGGAAAAGAATTCAAGAATAACATGAGATGAAGCAATGAGAGGCCTGTGATGGCTCACCCCGTGCCAGGCAGCAATTCTTTGCCATTGTGAACTCTACTTTTCCAAATTCAATACAACAACTGAAGAACTGATAAAAAAACAGCATCAGCCTTTAGATTTTCTCCATAATTTCTTGGTGATTCAAAAGACATTGTGTGGTGAGAAGTCAAGTACTGAGCCCTCTGTGACTCCCCTGGCTTTTGTGGCAATGGCATCCATCTTCAAACTTCCTCTCCTGAGTAACCTGCACTTGGAGGGGATTACTGAGGGGAAAGGGACAATGGAGATTGGCCAATTCCAGAACCCTGATGGATACATCAACACACAGCTGTGGCACAAAATACAGAGGAGCCACAGCCACCAGATTTCCAGGTGTGGAAATCCAAGTTCAGGGTGAGGAGCTGAGGACAGACACCCTTAGTACACTCCACACTCCCTCCAGACAGGATGTGAGACCTGCTGCTCTTCCCACTTTGAAGTTTCAGAACAGCTGAATTTGGTTAAAAAGTTTAAGACTTCCTCTCACTGATCAGCATCATCAGTGCTTTTGGGGTACTTGGTTTGTTTAGGTCTTTTTTAAGCATCTCGTCAAACCCTACACAACACACATCAACAACCAAGTAGTCAGCAAAATAACAACAGGAGCAATTCAAACCTTTATGCCTCATTCCAGCAATAATAAAGACTTCAGTTACAAAAAATATGACAAATCACAGCTAATGATGAGGAGAGTCAGGACCCCTCTGCAAGGTCAAGAAAAAGTGGGAACTTATTAATATGAAACTCTGACCTGCTGTGGCTTGGTAGAAAAATGCAATCCCTAGTAAATCATTTTCTTGCTCTACTAGTCTTAAGTTAAACCTATTACACAACTTTTATGATTTGAGAAAAAGAAGTGTCTTATCTCTGAAGAGAAAAAATGGTTTAATAAATTATTAGATAAGGGTTATCTAATGCCTCATGTCATTCTAATGTCTCATACAGAATATAAACTAATACAGAATAGAAAACACCTTTAAATTAAACAAAATATTTGGATAGACAATTACTTTTTATCTGTCATAGTGATGCTCTAGTGGATTACAGCTGATGAATAGTTTTTAAAATACTACAAACCAATTCTGCTTTGTTGACTTATGAATCTACCTTCAAAAAATACTCACAAATATGATGTGAAAAACGTACTGCAACGAAATCTCATAAAGCACCTAGCAAATAAGTAACAACAATTTAGTGGCTTTAGTCAATGTGTTGTATTCCACAGAATTCAGTTAATTAACCAACAACAACAATAAAACCACCACCACCACTGCAACCCCTGAATCATTTCTGAACAGTTATTGTGAGCTGACCCTAGGATGCTGGACTATTCTTTCAATCTGATCATCTTATGATTTAAGAACTCGCAGGAGAAAATCCTTTCTCCTAAGACACTATGTAATATCAAATTTATAAGAGTGAGCAGAGAGAAAGAATAAAATACTAATGGCAAGTTCCTGGAGAATGAAGTGACAGAAAGGAATGGAATGAATAGAGCATCGTGCATTAGGGCTGCAGCACCATCACACCCATTAAGCTGAGAAATGTCCATTTACAGGTTCCCCAGAGCCACTTAGAACCACAACTCTGTACTTTAACCACCTTGTGAAAGAGGAGGGTGATTTCTAAAGGTGTTTAAAATAAACTGATAACACTTATGATAAACCACTATGATGACTTAAAATATTTTAGAATTATTTATTATGATAGACTAGGACCACTTAGGTGTGTTCATGTTTATCTTGAGTTCAAACGCTGAAAGGTTGTCTTGGCGTCTCTATAGACACTCAATTGGCTAAAAGAACTTAACAGCAATTCTCTTAAATTATTAATTTGAGTTTAATCTTTCATTATCTTGGAGAACAAACCAGAAATAGAAGGCTTCAACTTACAAGACACCTCTAAATGATACACTACATGAATTAATGCCACTGGCAATAAAGCCTTTTCTTCCACCATGAGCACCTTGAGAGGACAAAGGATCAGCAGCTCATCTCATCAGAGAAATGGGAATAAGGCTGAAGTTTTGAATTAAAACCAGCATGGCAACTGAAAGTTCAGACCAGGTACTGCCAGCATATTTGAGAACAGCATATCTGGAAAAGAGATATCAAACACAGAGGCACCAAAACTCTGCTGATACTGGAAAACTCCAGATGAAGTTTCTCCCACCCAGGAATGCAGCACATGGACCCCAGAAATACACTGCACCTGCTGGCTGGCTGCAGTGAAGTTATCTGAGACTTCAAACCCACAAATGTGAGTCCACAGCACTCATCCTGTAGCATTCACATTCTCTGGACAGAGACAGAATTCTGTCTCTCAGGAGAAGCATAGAGAGAAAAACAGAAAACAATCTTTATCTCTACTCCTTTGTTTTCCTCATGTAGAGTTTAGTACAAAAATTGTTTAACTGAAGTGATTACTTAATTAGATTCTAGTAAAAGTTGTTTAAGTTCAATAACCAATCAAATCCAACTGTATCTCAGACTCTCAGCAAAGTCACAAGTTTATTAGTTAGTTATTAAATAAGGTAACCTCTCTTTAAACAGTATATTAATATAATATAGTATAGTTTTAATAAAACTACCCTTCAACCTTCTAATCTAGAACCAAACATCATCATTCCTTCCCTGAGTCGGGGGCGCCTTTTCTTCCGATCCTCATCCCCTGGTTTTGGTCAAGTCTGACCCCAGCTCAAAGAACTCAGAAATGTCTCATACCCGATGAGTTCTACACAAATGCAACCCTCCAGCCTCGTGTGTGGAGGTGACAACACGAGATGTAGAAAGTCCAGGATGTTGTTTGGATTCTCTGCTGAACATACTCAGGTGTGAAACTAGTTCTGAGATGTGAGATGGAGCCAATAAATAGAGAGGCTGCCTCGCTGAACGGGGAAAGTCAGGACTGTTCTACTTTTGCTTAGTCTTTCAATATGATTTACATCTAACAGTATCTATTAAAAACCCTGTTGCTTTTCTCTTTGATCTAAAGGTGTCAAAGAAGCAGAAGTTCTAACACAAGGCTTATTATTTCAAAAATCTGAATTTCCTTTGAATGCAGAATTAGATAGACTGACACATTTTTTTAATGTATGACAAAAATGCTGTATATTAGGAATTAAAGAGATCAAGACAATTGACAGTAAGACTACAAAGGACTGGTAAATCAAGAGAGTGAATGAAAGGTATGAAAAGACAAAAAAAAAAAAAAAATCCACTACTCTGTTTAAACTAATGTGGCAGATAATGCAAAAGGGAACACCAGAATAAGATGAAACACAATAAAAAAGTGGCTGTCCTATTAAAGAATGAAAAGTTTTTGAGTATCAATTAATGGATGAAGATCATTACCCAAAATCAAATCACAGATTTTATTTTACTCAGAGTCTAGAGAACAAAGGAAGCCTGACCAAATGCAAAGATCACTGGAGTAAGTTCCTGCAGGCCCAGATGAGTGAGGGTTTGTTGGGGAAAACTGAAGAAAGAATGGAGCACAAGCACACCGACACTACTGTCACTTAACAGTGGAGAAGACAAAGTTATAAGCACTGAGAGTTTATAAGGGCTAATTATTAAACTAATGCTCATTAGACAAAATTTTAAATAAAAGGCTTCAACTAGACCTCATAAAATACCATCAGACATTTAAAATTCTTCCCTGATGTCCTTTGATTTCCAACAGTTTTTTACCAAGGTTCCTCAAAAAGCTCAAAAGTTTAAATTCCATTAAGAGTCTCCAGAGAGTCGAAAGATTATTGCTAACCCACCCAAATTAATGCAAGTTTGTCACCAATGCCACCTAGAAACAAAAAGCAAAGGTGGCACTTATGCTCTATATGGTGCCTTACATATTTATCCTTCCACAGGATCCTTCCACAGGATTCAGTACACTCAAATTTAGTATTGAGGTGTTCACTGTGCTGCTGTCACTCAGCAGAGTAAATCAGGCACGTTCTCAGCATTGCTTCACTTGAAAAAAAAAACAAAACACAAACAACCAAACACAGAATAAAACTCAGGAATTCACCTTCCTAAACTGGATCTGATATGATTTGGAGGCCATAGAGGAAAAATGAGCAGAAATGAAAACATTTTTTATCATTCTCATGCTTTTCTTATATATATATGTAACTATTAAGGTGAGTCCACTTGAAAATGTGTCTCCATTTCTTTGGGTTTCTTGACACACATGACAGATATGTCTGGGTTCTGCTCATCCTTCTTCCACTCCCTTGACACACACCCTGCCTGTCCTAGTGCTGATCACTCATTTGGAATGTGACCTAAAATTGAAGATTTTTTGAAAAAAACTTTCCCCCAAAGCACACTCACGCACATATAAGGAAGATACATTTTTCTTTCATTACATCAAGGCCTGGATAGTTCACCTACAAACTAATAACCATTCTTTCCCATGGCAAAATAAATAAACCTGGAGATACCAGGCAGAACATTCCCAGAATAATTGAACATTTTTTTCCCTTTTGAACATTTGTCAACAAGCAGGATTATTGCAGAAAATAAGTTTCCTTGACAGAATGATTTCAGCTTTTGAGAAAATGTATTCTGTCAACAAGACAGAGTAAGGACTTGACAAAATAATATGTCTGAACTACTGAAGTGTTTTGAGTTTCCTTCTCAAGCATAACAATGAGAGGTTGTGTGTGTGCCTGCACAAAGTCAAAAGTAACTCTTTTGACATTATATGCATGTTCTCTCCTCGGGTGTCAAAGTCACAGAAAAGGTCTGACAACCTTTCTAATATCTTCACATAATGAGCCACGGCCAGAAACCAACAGCATTCACAGACACTGACCTCAGGACCCTTAAAGTCCTCTCCAAGCTGGATAATCAGCAGAGCATTAAACAGCAAAGCCAAAGGACAGCACTGCCACTGTATCTAAATAAATAAATAATTCAAAACAAAGCAGAAATACCTGAACTTTGCTCAGGAAGTGAGCAAGTGAAGAGTTAAGCCCTTGTGCTAAGATGATCTGGAGGTGGGGGCACTCCTGCCTTGGCTGCGGTCTCTGAGCAGCCCTGCTCCTGCAGAGGCTGAGCTCCCCCACAGCCAGGGAATTTCTGCTAAAGGTGAAGCACATTTGATGGAAATCCCTGCTGGGATAGCTGTGAGGACAGAGGGAGAAAGGAGAAAGCCTAGGGTTTCCAGCCTCACTTCAGGTTTTTAATTCCCTCGCAGCCTCACAGTGAGGGAATTCTGGCAATAAAATGCAGCACGCACTTCTCCACCAAAGCTGAGATTTAAATACGCCACTGCCACCCTCACTATCAGATCAGAGGGTGCCAATAATTTATAGACACTGACATAAAAGCGTCCTGATAGAGTCAGCGCTGGGGAGAAGCTAATAAAGAGGTGGGGGGAAAAGGAAGACCATTATTTACAGCATGCTTTGCCTGCACTGGAATGCAGTCAGGATCAACATTTTTCACTGGGATTTGTGCTGTTGGATATACTGTATATTCTCCTGAGTTCCAGTGAGGAGAGGGAAAGAATAAATAAATAAACTCAAACAGCAGATACTGCATCAGTCAGCTGCACACAGAATATTCTGCTTTCCTACTGTCTTTATAAACAACTTTGCAGGAAATTATCTTTCATGATTTATTACCCAAAATAATTTTGATACTTAATGTGGAAGTTCTTGTTTATTTGCAGAGCTATAGTGACCATATATTGAGTCTCTGCAAACTGTAAGTTATTTGTCAAAAGTCATTGATTTCTCCACTTCTGCCTTTGTTTTGATGTTAAATATTCATTTCCTGTTGGCCACCTGCAAACTTGGCTTTACATTTTTTAACGTCTGATTGTTATTTTGGCAATTTCTGTACTTACTAAGGAAACAGTCAAAAGCAAAATGAAATCGATTTTTCCAAAGATATTCTGGCTATGGTACATACTCCATTTATGGAGTCCTCAGTGGACTTTTCATGTCTTTTGCTCAGTTGAAGTAACTGGATCAAATAATAAAATGATGACAGGAATATGTGGCATCAAAATCCAGGTATGGCACATTTTACTCCTGGGGGACAAAGTCTTGATATTAATTTCTGCTTTCAACAATCTTAAAAAAGCCTCCTGCTTGGTAACCTAAGCGCTGGGACATCATTTTCAAAGACAGGCACCGGGCATAATTGACATGACTCAAACAGTTGACTAAAATGAAATTATAAATCTCTCTTTTTGAACAAAATCCATGATAGACTTCAGAATTCTCCAGTGCAGCTATTGTTCAGAAACTGTTGCTAGCAGTAAAACAAGGCCCAACAATATCATAATAGTGGAAAATCAATTAAAAGGTGTCAGGCTGCATTTGTACAATTTCATATTTGATCCATCAGGGTAAATTCAATATGTGCAATTTGAGTGCTGGTGATGTACTGGTGACTGTGCAGTAACCACTTGTGGGGTGATTAAAGAATTCATGTATTCTATATAAGAAATCAATTTGCTTTTTCTTGTTTTGCTTACAGGGTGACAAGTAAGGTTTGTGTGTGTCCGTGTGTGGGTTTTTGGTGTAACTTATGAGAATCTCTGCTCATGGGGTTCTTCTGCTCTGCTTTGTGCTTTCCTCTTTCTGCTGGGACAACTGGACCAAAACCAATGCTAAACCCAGAATGTTCCACCAGAGCTCACAGAGCTAAAAAGTCATGGCCATTATGTCACACAAATAAAATGCAAACAACTGCCTGGAATTCTTTTGTACTGGGCTTTCTTGTAAAAAAATGTTGTATTTAGGGTGGCTCTGATGACAAAGTGTTCAACAACAATTTAAATTTCCTGTTGAAAGGTTAATAAAGCTTTGTGTCTCGTGTTTCTGTGCTCCCATATGGCACACTGAAAATTCTGCTCATACATCTGGAGGGACATAAGTCAAACATCTCCAACACCCACATTTCAACACAAATTAAATGTGAGCAAAGTTATGCTGTCAGCACTGAATGACTGAAAATGGTCAAAATGCAAGAAGAGCACAGTCAAATAATAGAGGTAAAGAAATCAGGGAGGGAAAATGTCAACAGTTCACCAAGATGGTTTTTCAGACACTTAAAAGCCAAGTGGAACTAAACAGAGGGAAAAAAAATAGACAGGAGAGGGAGTGTGAGGGTGCTGTGAAGCCCCTGACAAATTAGAAACCAGAAAGAAACACAAGTCTTTATAGAAGACAAAGACATATATCTTATATATATTCTCATATATATTCTTTATAGAAGACTGGACACTTCCAGTCCAGTTTCAGCTCCATAGTTCAATAGAGACCCTTCAGGCTCAACTCTTAAAAACAAATTCAATTCAGCTTTTCAATGTGACATAAAATATTACTCCCAGCTCAGCTAAAGTGGAGATGCTACAAGTACTTCAAAACAGAGTGTGTAGACGTATGTGGAAATAGAAATATATATGAACTCACCAACCTACAGGAAAAATAAGTGCTTGTATGGGCTGTGAGTTTGTACATATATATACATATATATATATATATATAAATATATCCCCAAACTTCTATTTGTATCTTTGCCATGGATTGGAACAGAATGATTTTAAAATCCTTTCTAAACCATTCAATGACCTCTGAAGGAACATGTAAAGATAGATAAATTTATACCCAGAAAGGCTCTTTTTATTAGTTTATAATTCTTCCTAAAGTTTAGCATTCAGCATTCACTGCCTTAAAGGAAAAAGATCCAATGAATTTCAAATTCAGTAAAAGCCTGTTATATAGTGTTCCTGCATATACAGGATATGACATCTGAACAAAAAATTAATAATAAATTTAGGGATGTTTAGAAATTTTTATGTAAATATTTTGAAGCAGGTTAAAATTTGATAGAGACAAAAGCCATCACAGATCACTCCACTCTTCTGCCAATTTTTTTGTTGTTGTTTTTGTTTGTAAAATTCCCTCCAGTTCCTGTAAGTGGCACTTTGGCAGCCTGTGCTCTTAAAGCCCCCAGGTTTCTAGAATTTAAGATCAAAAGATCTCTTAAGCAGCAGGTGCTAGAAGCTTTTAATATAAAAATATAATGGAGACATAAAAAAAAACCCAAAAAAAACCACCCACACCAACAACCCAGCTGCTTTTCACCCTTTCCAGCTCTGAATCTCCAGAGTCCCCCGGGCAGGTTCATCTTTGACACAGCCTCGAGCTACTTTGATTGTAAGAAGTTCAGCAAAAAGCAATGTACAGCCTGCCTCACACCAGCCCGGGATGCAGAGTGGTTTGAACTACAGCAAACCACGGCGCACATCAGGAGTTCTATTAAAAATAAATAAGGGCTCCTCAACACTTTTCTCCTTAAGAGGCAACAACAGAGGGTACAGGCACAAAAGTGAATATTAATCTCTGATTTTAGCTTTGTACTAAGAACATGCCACAGAGACAGGGGGAATAACTGGGCTGGTGCAATCAGATGAGTTTAAAGTGGCACAGGGGAGGTTTCTCATCATCCCAAATCAAAGGATTCCCCTCCTGGTCTGACCATGGGGTGGGTGATGAGCCTGAAATCAAGGATTGCACATCCAGCCAGTTGTGTCTCACACAGGAGCCCTTGGAAAAGTCATTCTGAGTGACCCTGTGCTCCTGGCCATACATTCTACAGCCTCAGTACACACTGGGAGTCTCCTATTTGTTTTCAATTTATTTCCTTTTGTACTCATGGCATGTCTCTGTTTTCAAACAGGACAAAATTTCTTCCCCAGCACAGCAGCCATTGAAAGAAATCAAAAAAAAAAAACAAACTACAGAACAAAACTGAACAAAACCACATAATGAGTATTATCAATTAAACAAAAAAACAAACTCCAAAACCCAAACAGACCAACTCAAAAAAAAAAAAAATCAAAACCAAACAAACAAAAAACAAGCAAAAATCAGAGTAATTGGAAATCTGATGCCAGAAAACCAAAACAGTTCAACAGTTGTCTATGAAAATCTTAACTACTCTACATAAATTGTATTTTTTTAGACAAAACTTCTCTTTGTAGCATCACCCTGCAGGGTAAGCAAAACCATATATGAAATAAATAAATATGTAAAATTTCTCCAATATGTATAACAGTCCTTATGCTAAGGTAGCTTTCCTGTACTTTTTATTTAGGCTGATATTTTGCAGTATCTATTACATCTCTCTACTTCACAGAGATAACACCCTGTGAGAATGAGAAGATCCAAAGGAGTATTTTTCATTACCTGTAAGAAATAAAGCAACAAACAGAAGAGCAAACAATAAAAATTCTCTCTAATAAAAGTGTTTCTCCCAGGTGCTCCCAACACTCAACTCAAAGCAGAGGAAAATAGGACATTCATTCAAAAAAGGAGAACAGCTACGTGTCCCGAATTATACAGCATCTCTAACTTTATGTTTCCAAAAATCTCTACATATAGCAGACATAAATCCTGTCCTTTTATTCCAAGGAGAGGAACACTTGCATGTAAAGATCCTCCCCACAGCATCAGCATCCCATCCAAAGATCCCTGTCACCATGTTAGAAATACTTCTTCCCCCAATAGATATTTTTTTTTTCTTTCCTCCAGAAACTGGGAAAACATCTGAGCTATGAAACAGCACTAAAAACCTCTGAACTTCATAAAAAAAAAAAAATCACTTTAGAAAATCCACAGAATATTAAGAAAATATATTTTATTTCAGTCCTTCTGCTTGACAGCTTTCCTGAGCTGGCCATCTGCATCAGCTCCGAGTGCCTGCCAGCTGACAAGTTCCATTTGTTGAGCAGATAATTGTGGCTGTTTTATTTTCCCAGTAACACACTATCACCAAACACAAGAGCCTTCAGCTTACTTCAGATACGTTCTTCAATATACAGAGGGCAGTGAGAAATGGTGAAAACTGTTTTGGCTGACAAGCAAAGCATGAACGTGTCACATCAAATAGTTTGTCTTGCTCAGTGCTCCTTCAGAACAGATAACATTTGGCTTTCATATTTTACAAGAAAGACTTTCAAAGACAGCTAGGAATAGGTTGCATTTCAGGTGCAACTTATTAAAAAGTTTTCTTCTGGGTTTTTAAACTTCATTTCCTAAGTTTTAAAATCTGTCATAAAATGCATAAATGTTATAACAGGAAGCTTTTAGAAAAGAGCAGGAATTTGAATATTGAAGTCATTCATCACCAGTGGGTTGTGCTTTTCTGGCCATAAATATTTTCCCTTTATAAATACAGCAGTACTTTGGATGGGATATTTCAATATCAATATCCCTGCAAAGGAGTTTTAATCAACTTTTGTTCAATTTATGGAATCACAGAAGGGTTTGGTTTGGAAGGAACCCTAAAGATCATCCAGCCCCTGCCCCTTCCACTGTCCCAGCTTGTTCCAAGCCCTGTCCAACCTGGCTTTGAGCACTTCCAGGGATGGGGCAGCCACAGCTTAGTTTGCTTTTTTTTGAAAGTTTTATCACATAACCTGTGAGCAGTGTAACTCTGCACATTCCCAGGCTGGATTTTACTGAATTTTCTGTCCCCAGTGCTCAGCACTGAGAGCAGAATTCCCCCTGAGCCCAGGGAGGACAATCCTTGCAGGAAGCAGGGCAAGGGCCTGAGCTGGCTCTGACACCCCCAGATCACAGCACAAATCCTGTCCTGGGACCCCCATAAAGGATGGAGCCAAAAGCCTCAGACTAAATGAGCTCAATTATGATTTCATGGACATTTAACAGATATTTCACAGAACTGAGGACTAGAAGTCTTCTGAGGGCTGTGCCACAGTCACCAAGCCAGGCTTAATATTGACATTTCCCTTGGCCTTTCTTAGGCATTGCACAGCCCTTGCTTGTACCTTATTATTATTTGTGCAAGCCCTGATAAACCATTTTAGACAGCTGAATTATCCCCAAAATGGTATCTCTTTCCATAGGATTGTGTTTTAAGTATCTTTTCCCTGAGTCCTCTAACACAGTGGCATAAAAGTCAGTGCAGCACAAGGCAGGAACACGGGGCTGGCAGCAGATGGGAGAAACAGACCCTGAAAACTTGATTTAGATCAGATTATATTTTCATTTATACCAAAAACCTGATAAAAATGATTTCATATCATATTGTGAAGTGAAAACTAATTTTTTAAAAAATATTTTGAAGCTTACTGTAGAAGAATTTGAGTTGAAACAGAAAACTCTGTATTTGCAGAGCACTGAAAAAAAAAAAAAAAAAAAAGTCAATCTATTTGCTTCTAGTATTGCTTGAGGACCACAATAGAAATGTGCCAGTTGCAGGGCAGGAACAGTGTAGATTCTATTATTTCAAGGTCATTCAACTGCACAATCAGAGTTTTGTTCATCAGAATGGGAATACAATCAATACTGCACGTGAAAAAGTTTCACTGCTGCACAGAATGGATTTAAAGACTGTCCTCAATGGGGGCAGCTCGTCCTGATGGTCACTTGGGCTGCTGGACAAAGCAATTCCTCCCCCTTCAGCTCTGCTTACCTGTGCTGTGCAATCAACACTGGCAGGGACGCCAAGGGGCAGATTCTACAGTTTAAATGCTAGGAGAAAAAAGAATATTTAAAGAATAAATGTGCCAGAGCATTAGAAATTACAATGGCTTGTCACTTCAAATGTGGAAATCAATAATTATTCAATAACAGTTCCATACTCATGGGGATGCAAGTCCTGACCAGAATGCTGTATCTCAAAATTCTCTACAAAAGAGAGAAAGATCAGAGCTGTAGTGAGGAGTAAGAGAAGCTAAAAGAATCAGAATGAAGGTTTAGGACAAAAGAAATCCCAGTTTTGGATAAACTACAGCTCAGAACCGCGAGCTACAAGGCACTGAAGATGATTTTGGAAGCAGCCCCCTGCAAAGCCTTGCTGTACCAGTGTAAATCTCCTTTCCACCAGCGTTGTCCCAGCACAGCTGGAGGATCAATGTGTGTCACTCACTGCTGCCTGAGACCCTTTTTGCACCAGGGTAATTTAATTTGTTAAAATGATGTGACAACGCCATTAAAGCAGAAATAAGATTCATTATGTATAAGCATTATGACTCTCCCCCTCTAAAATCAATGCAAAACTTGATGCACATCCTTCTGTCAAATACTGTTCCACTCAAACTCAGAATTAAATTTTAAAAATACCTTTTAAGTCTCTATTTTCTATTTTTTTTCTTTGATAATCAATCATTTACACCCCAGCGCTATGCCTCTATTATTCCATTATTTAATCTCCACTGATTAGCAAAGAAAAGTTCCACTTTGACTGCAAAGAATAATTGTTGGCATTTATTATGCAAAACTTTTAATTTATGGTATGGATTTTATTTTTATTAAAACTAAACTATCATGAGTTAGCACATCAAATTCCACATAATACCAGTTTAACACTGTAATCCTGAAGTGACTAAAATATAGTACATGCAGCAGTAAGTAAAGAATTTTTTTCACTTTCATATTGGATATCTCATGAGCCTTCTGTGAAAGCCTAGATATACTAATTTAATAATTTTTACTTCCACAACTTTAAAAAAGCTTGTTAAGTAAATGGTACCATGCTATGCACACACATGACAAAAGAAACATTCCTTTTATTAGCTTATTTTTACTTTTTAGTTGCTTACTGTAACTTTTTTTTTCTCTAAAGGCAGAAATAAATAAAACAATTGTGTGCATTATGATGATACTTGGAACAAGAAACACAAGGGATAAAAGGCTTTATTTAAGGGCAGCAAATACAGGGTTAAGGTCATTCTGATTCCCTTTCTCTTTCTATTTTTCTCCTCCCATTCTTTGCAAAGTGGATTATACTTCTAGGCAATTAAAGCTAATAAATTAAACTAGAAAATCTCATAAGTTTGCAGGGAAAAAATAAACCTGAATCCCTGAGAGTAACAGGGGAAAGAGTTGAAGACAAAATGTAGCAGGGAAAAAACCCAAGCATTTGTTCAAACTTGACTTTCTTCTTCTAATCTGCTACTTTTTGTCTGTAAATCTGGGGATCACTGCATACCTAAATGAGGATTTCTATTTTCTTGCTGAAAGTTTTTGTCAGGTCAATAATATCTTTTATGTTTAAACCATTCTTTTTCATAGGTAAACAGCATTAATTAGGGGGAAAACAGAGATTCTGGAGTATCAATGGGATTTTTAAGAACTGTATCTTTAGCTTTAACAGGATAAATGTTATTTCTAATGAGAAAACACCTTGAGTAAGGCAGAAAGGAAACAGAAAGAGAGATGCTAAAAGCCTACAGGGAACTGACTGTTACCTGGAACTTCTTTGGACCAAAAATTGTTTCCCTGAGGAAGGAAAACATGCAAAGCTATTCAATATTTAATCTTATTTTTAGTATTTAAAATCAAGCTGTCTCAGCTCCTTCTAACAAGCAGAGACCTAATACAACCTAAGTACAATATTAGCTTAAGACAACAAACTTTGCCAATAGACTCTTGGCTCATTACTGGTCTATATTTAGTTCCCTTACACACAGAAAGTCAAGGATAAAGATGACCTTTCCAAGCCACTTTAATTGCAGAGACATATACAAAATTAAATAAATCAAATAGTACATATGCAAAAAAAGTGACACAATTACAGTAATTGCCATTCAGAAGCAGCTTTTCTAAATTTCAATAAAAGTCCACTTCCTTTGAGTGTCACCTAAGAAATCTTTTCAAGCTTTCTCAGCATTTATTTGCTGCTTGAATAGTTGAAAATATACATATTTGTTTTCGAGATGATGCATATTAATAGTTATTTAGAACACCAAACACTGGAATTTTGCCTTTCCAGCACCTGAATGGAGCCTACAAAGGTGCAAGGAAGGTGGAGAGAGACAATTTACAAGGACACGGAGTGACAGGACAAGGGGGGAATGGCTTCAAACAGAGCAGATTTTGATTTCTTTTTTTTTTTTAGAATTATTTACTGTGAGGGAGGTGAGGCCCTGGCACAGGTGCCCAGAGAAGCTGTGGCTGCCCCTGGATCCCTGGCAGTGCCCAAGGCCAGGCTGGACAGGGCTGGGAGCATCCTGGGACAGTGGAAGTGTCCCTGCCATGGCACTGGATAAGCTTTAACGTCCCTTCCAACCTTTTTATGATTCTTTGGCTCACAGCTCTGCTTTGATTTAAAACAATACCACAAATAATCATCAAGATAGAGAATGAGGGCCATATATTTTCCTGCCACTGTGACTAAAACTGCAACAGAAAAACCTGGTGTTGCAGTTTAAAGGCATTTAAGAATACATTTTAGACTTGTTAAAATCTCTGTGCACCTGGATAAAGTTTTTTGCAGGGCCAAACAAAACACCAACAAAAACACAGGAAAAAACCCTAGAAATCCCCTTTTTCACCAATGAATTGTGGATGGAGTGTGTCACACTTGCTTGATGCTTTCACAGGTTAATAAGAAACCTGTGGTGTTTGCAGAACTCCTGCCTCCTCTTATAGATGCACATTATAATACTGGCTTTTCATAAATATTTAATGGATTTTATATGTGTAGTGTTAAAGTAACTTTGTTATAAAGAATATAGTTTGTTTTTTTTAATTTCAGCCATGGAATGATTTACCAAACTTGCAGGAAGAACAAGAAGCCATAAAAGTTTAGGTATTATAGTAGAAGTAGTTATAAAGTAGAGGGAAGAATTTTTTAGTATGATACAAGGAGGTTTTAACACCTGTACAGAGTTGAGATATGAAAATTGAAGCATTTCATACACATTGATTTTGTTGACATTGAAACAAATTCCTATTTGAAATTTGTATTCCTCTTCTACTTTTTTGAGATCGTTTTCCCAACAACCTCCTTAGAAATTTATGACAAAAAACTTCAGTTAATGATTTCAAAATAGAAATGAAAAATGGTTTATAGCAGATTTATAGACTGATACTATAAATGCTTATTTATAGCATTTTAAAGCTTTTTGAAGCAAAACATTTTCCTCACAATTGCTATTACTTTTATGCAATAAATTCTATTTTTTTTGTATAAATTAGCATTGTCTTTATAAAAACAAAGCAAAACTGGTTTTGTCTGGCTCTGCTTTGGAATCAACATTTGGTGCACTGCTGTCAGTAATAGTTACAGGCTTAGTCTAAACATATGGTGAATTCAGCACAACAGAAAAAAGCAGAATTGGGAAAACAAGGGATTATTCCAACAACTGGGGAAAGTGCTTTTCTTCTGATTCTTTGTGATCCAAGTAAGACCTTTTCATTTCTTCCCATTTAATTAAAACCTTCATAATAACTGTTCATTTTGAAATTGAAAGGAATCCCAAAAATTTCAGAACACCACCAAGGAAATGAATCTTTTGTTTGCTCTCCCCATTTATGTTATTTTTGTACCATTCACCATCAGAAATGGAAAAAGCAGTGGCCTCCCAGTCTGGGGTTTTTTGAAGACCAGAATAAGACAATTTAATAGCATTCCTCTTTTGTCTCTGTTATTGGGAACTATCACATTTTCATTTTTCTTTATATTTTTTTCCAAGGTAAATAATAACAGATATTGCTGAAGTCCTATAAAATCAAACTCAGTCTATTGTACCACAAAAGAAAATGGCAGCCTTTAAAACATCATATTTTAGAAAACACAGAAGAGAATAAATTTTTAGTCACTGATTTTTATGTTTTCTGAATATTGATAAAATTTTGGCAGCCTAACTTTTAAGCAGCATTGTAAACTTTACACTTTGTTTTATTTCATTTAACTAACAAATCCTCATTAAGTGAACAGTATGGAAAAAAAAACCTTGTGAGATACAAGAAAGTAAATTGCCCAAAATCACATTCAGTAATAGCTGTGCTGAAGAGAATTTTCAATCTTTCAGTGTTCTTCTCCATTTAACTAATTTCCTCATACTAGAGATGGCCTTTAAGCATATTGAAACCTATCTTAAAATAAACCAAGACAGGTAATAGAGAGTAAATCAGAAATTAAAAACCTTGGGATGTGTCCAAATGCTTGCTCTCAATGAAACAGAACAGAGCTTGAATCAAGGGCTGGTCAGCAATATTCTGACAAATTGTTTTATTGAAAAATGCTGTCTCAATGCAAAGGCAAAACTGTCCTTGCAACATCTTCATTCTTCAAATGCCCACTGTTATTAAAAGTTTGTTTTCCAAGGAAAAGCCTTCTCTAATTCAAAACAACCAGACTTTATGCCAGATAACCAGTAGCAGCACCATAACAGAGGTGGAGGTGTATGGGCCAAGGCTCAGCATGTAGGAGTTTGTATTTCCCTGCAATAAGAGCTGTGAATTCCACCAGTCACTAAAAACATCACTGATTTTTTTCTTTTTTCTTTTATTATTTTATTTTTCCAATGTTTCATGTTTTAATGGTTTTTCAATGTTTTAATTTTTTAAATTTTTTTTTTTCAAATTACAGTGCTGTATTAAAGGAAAAATAAGTGACGCATTAGTATTCCAGTAAGACAACTGTAAAAAAGTTTAAAAAAAGACAAAAAAAAAAAAACAAACCCCAGTTGGGACAGAGGGACACTTTTTCTGGTGACATCCCTGCTGCAGTTTGCTGCAAGGATCTCTGCTCTGCCATGGTGAGGTTCTGCCTGACAGCCCCATCCAATGCAGTCACTGCACTGGCCATTGCAGCCACACAAAAAAAAACCCAAAAAAACCCCCAAAAAACCAAAACAAACAAACAAAAAAAACCAAAAAAGAAAAAGCAGCAATGTGGCCAGAGGAATGTCTCCTCTTATTGCAAATAGCAGTGGCAAATCCTGCACTCCATGTGATCTCTAGAGAACTTGAGCAATGATTTCAAATTGTAATATTGGTGTCAAAATCCAGCACTGAGGACACCATTTTAGAGCTGAAGTACCCAGAGTATCAAAGCCATTTGTAAAAGCCAGCAAATTGCACTCCTCTAGACCCATAAAACACTTCACACTCTCAAGAATCAAATTCCAAATTCAGAGCAGAGTCCTACACTTTCAATTATTGCTGCAATTTTATAAAGAGGAAGAAAATGACCAAAGCAGCACATTCCATTTCATCTGACAGTCTGGGATCACAGTTCAAGAAGTGAAATTACTGAGAATGGCTTCCCAACTCGGTGTTTTACTTCATACTTTTAATTTGAAAACTTCCCACTGTAATTCTGAGGCAGGAATTGACTGATCAGTGTTTTCCTGATAAACTGTAAACCCTGGAAACATTTAGCAAAATGATATTTCAGGAAACTTATCAGCAGCTTTCTTCTTGGAGAGAGGTCTGCACACTGGTCTCCTGAAAGAGAAGGTTAATACTTTTTTGTCACAATTTGAACCTCTGAGGAAAAATTCAGATATCTGAATTTTCCTACCTAAATTTATGTTAGAATGATTTCCTTGGCCATATTAAATTCTAGACCAAGACTCTCTCTACTGTTGTATTTATTTTTAAAAATGACCCCACAACACTGGTGAAACCCAAGAGTTGTGCCTTTTATTTCAATTTGATCTGAAATCCATTCTTATTGTAGGTATCTATAAAATTCAATTGCAGACTGCAATTTCTAATTTGAAAGCAGCCTAAAAATGTTTACAACAGATAAAGAATTTTCTATTAGATTGCCTGAGTTTTTTAAGTTTTACAGATTCCTATTCAAATGCTAGAGAAGACTGTTAGAGATCTGTTAAATGGCTTTTATATAAAAGGCAGGATTGTAAAAATTCTATTTTGGTGTGGTTTAGATTCTTCAAAGATTTTATCTTGCATATCACTTGAACACAGGCTACCCCTTCCCAACACAAATTCTGATCCCATGGGAGAAAAATAAGAAAAATGTAAGGAAAACACTTTTGCGGCATGAATTTGTTTGCTTATTTATTTCTTTATGGCTGCAGAAAGAAATTTATTAATTTCTATAAATTAATTTCTATAAATTTATTGAAATTCATTTGTATTTAAATAAACGAATATGTTTATTTATTTATTTATCTCTGGCTGCAGTGGTGCTGGTCAGGGTCAGCTGGGGTAAGGGCACAGTGACACAAGGAGCTGAGCTGCTGTGATTATGGGAGAGAATTTGTTCCTACAGAAACTGCAGTGGGTTGAACCAAGCTTAGACCTGACGTGATTTGTGCTGCTGTAACAGCTGAAATGGGAGATAATGACCGTGGCACATTTGCAACACAAAAACCCCACACTTTTAAGGGAACAAAACATCCATGAGGACATTTTCCAAGCGGTAATTCAGTGAGCTCTCCTTGCAGTTATGGTGCTGACAATCAGTTTTTAAAATACAAATGTATTTGGGAGATAAACACGTTTTCCTCAAAGAGCAGAGGGAACCCAAGGAAATAAAGTGCAACTTCCAGAAAATCTGCACATGTCCCTGTTATTGTGACTTTTTTCCTCTTTGACTGGAGCACCACTAATCCTTGCTAAAGCACTAAAGATTATCAGACAATGCTGCTGACCACTGCTACTGCTCCTGATGTGCAACTGTCTACTTGGAAAATATTTAATCAGTGTAAGTTCTTTTTCTGCAGCCCAATTCTATTGGCAAAATAAGGAGGTTGCAGTATATCTATTCTAATCCCTCATTTTAACAAACATCTGTCCTGTGTGATTTTGGTAGTGTAACAGCTGGCCACACACAGTCCACTGGAAATTAAAGCATTCCTCACCAAAATATCTGTTTGGGCACTGTAAAATCTATTGAAGGACAACTGTTCCTGAAGTGAATCAGAGTATAAATTCCACAAGGAAACAGATGATTGTACTTTTCATTAAAAAATAAAATGAAAAAAACACTGAAACAGCAGAGTAATCATCCACCACCCTCCCAAACTGAGTGCCAGTTTTGCACTGCTGAAGATGCACATTACCTGTTTTTCAGGTAAAAGAACAATCCACTGACATAAAGTCTAATGGACTAAATAATAAATGCAAACTTCTCTTTTATTTCAAGCCAGCATTTTTGTCAGACATGAGACACATCCTTTGTGCAGGAGCACCAGCTGAGGAATGGCACATTTGAACTCTGACATTTGTGTGTGCATGCCAAAATCTGTAGGTGGGGAGATGCATCTGTTAGGGTCTGTTAGGGTCTGAGTTATTTCAGAATGTTCAATTTCTGTGTGTTTAAATAAATATTTAGACCTGAGAATTAACCCAATCAAACTGTTTTCTGTACTGTAGGAAACAGTAACTGGGTAACAATACCCTCTATACTGCAAAACCAGCTGCAGGTCAATTTATGGGTCTGCTGTCCTTCAACTTATACTGCCCAACTAATTAAAAATAATAATAATAAAAAAAAGTCTAATGAGTGGTATGTGGGAGATAAAGCTTTATTATTTTTGATTAAGTGATTTCCCACCAGAGGTCTGAGTCCATATGAACATTTTTTGCTGGTTTTATTCTTTTTTCCCCTTGCCCAGAACAGCTCTCCCCTCTCCAGGATCTGAACCCCAGTCAGTCATTTGTAGCTCGCAGGCTCCTTTCCCTATTTCACTGAGATGCTGCAAAACACGAGGTGAAGTTTGCAAAAGCCTGGGATGGGAAATCTGTGCGCTTGGCACTCTTTCAAGAAACAAAGACCAAAAGGCAGTCAGTCTGTGCTACCTAAAATTACCATAAATTACACGTTTAATAATAAGTTATCATGTAGCAACACATTCATTTTTGTTAAGAAGCAAATCTTTTCTGAAGGAAGCAGAATTACCTTGAGGTGCATCCAACTGTTTCACTGGGGACTAACAGATCTCTCCCTCACTGGTACAAGGGCATTTGTCACATAATTACCGTGTTATTCTCAGATAATTGGCACTCAGAAGCAGCACACAGCCCAATAGGTGTTCATCTGCTTTTGCCTGCTTTCCCAATGGTAAGGAAAATACATCACAAATTGTATAAATGCTCTGGCAGGGAGCAATGGCAGGACAGGTGTCTTAGAAGAGGTTTGGAAATGACAGGAGCTCTTTAAAGGAGAAAGAGGAAAGCTCAGGATTTAATTATTTCATGTAGCATGCAGTTATGTTTTTACAAGTGGAGGAGGGTATAAATAAAACCTTCAATTTTTAAGCTACTAGAGTGATAGCTGTAGATCTGAAGAAAAATAATCTTTTTTATTTTAAATTATGCTAAATGGAAAATATGATGATGATGATGATGATGATGATGATGATGATGATGATAATAATAATAATAATAATAATAATAATAATACATCTAGCAAACTTTGGGCAAAGGGCTTATCTTTTGCAAAAATTCAGAGTATCCACAAAGCCATAGCTGCATACATCTGCCCAGCTTAAAACATGGAATTAGTCAGCAATTTCAACCTACCATGTCCTTTTCCATTTCCCCCATCACAACTGGCTCTAATTAACCTTCCAAAGAACTGGAATATATTAATTCAAGTGGAATGCCATGCTCAAACAACTCTGCTGCTTCTCTGTGAGTGCAGCCACAGCCTTAATTGCCTCTATAAGCCCTAATTGGGTGTTCAGACTGAATATTCCAGGGAGAAACACCAACTTCCCCTTCCATTCAGGAGCACTATTTTCAGCAACACTTTGCAGCAGATTAGTGCATATATTTGTTCTAGCCACAAAGAATATGCTTTCCTAATATTGGAAAGCTTTTTTTTTCCCCTCTATTAATATTATCTAACTACATTTAGAAGCAGGAGAACCATCCCATGTTTCTAGCACCTTCCAAATGAATAAATGGCTATTGGGCCGTGGTATCTCTTTATAAGGAGTGGATTAATTTGGGAAGGAAGGAGATGAGGAGGATATAGTCTTTAACAGATATGTTTGGGGTTTTTTTCCTAGGAGGGAGCAGATGAAAAGCTAAAATCCCATTACCAGAACTGAATCACTCCCTCTTTCCTTCTGCAGGCACAAGTTTTGGTGAAGCTACAACACTTTCCACTCTGACCAATTGTTTTCATCTTTCAAGAAGTAAGGAGGGAGCAGGAACGAATCTCCAGGCTCATCACAATCCCAGTTTCTCCTGCCTGGTGCTGGACAAGGCCCTTTCCAGCCAGCCCTGCTCAGGGCACTGATGTGTCCGAGGGGAAGGGGATGTGGGTTTTCTCTTTCTTTCTCACCTTCATTTTAAATGGGCAATGAAAATGAACTGCATCATTTTCTGCAGCCTGAGCCTGCTTTGCCCACAACAGCCACTATTCTCACTTTGCTGGTTTCCCTCTCTCTCCCTTTCTTTTCATTTTTCCTTCCGATTTTTGGATAGACAACCTCCTTCCAACTCCCTTTCCCCTCCCTAATTTTACACCCCTATGCTGATTGTTCCTTTTGTTCAATCCACTTCATTCACACCTTCTAAACCAAACTTCTACAGGAATAAAGATTTAAAATCAAAGTCATTGACCTGAACTAACCCAGCAGTCAGCCTGGCTTTGAGCAGGATGTTATTAAATCAGTTCACCTCCAGAGATATCCTCTCAGTTATTCTCTAAGATATACATACATACATAATTAAGCATATACAGAATTCTTGTTTGACTAGAGCATGTGTTCCACTTCACACAGCAAAAAAAAAAAAGCAGATTCACAGGATGAATTTCTGCTGGCCCAGAGAATGACCTTGGATTGTTACCTCAACCTCTGTTGCCCAAGCAATGTGCTCTTACTCAGGATTATCAAAACCAGTAATGGCCTTTGTTCCTGCAGGGATTTATTGTATTTGCAAGTATAACTTGTGCAGCACTTCGACAGACAGAGTAAACAATACCAATGAATTCTGGTTATCAATGTCAAGCTTCAAAAGAGAAATTTCAGTGCTGGAAAGATAAAAATCTGAACAAGTGGGACTAAACAGAGTTTCTCATTAGACCAGGAAAAAGTTCCAAAATGTGAAAACCCCATTATAATGGATATGCTCTCTGCTGTTTGTTGCAGTAATTTTTTTTGAGAGAGTGGAAAACGAATTGCTTGCTAATATCAATAAGCACTGTGACATGTTTGAGAATTCACTGGGATTTCCACAGAAGCTGGAGAGACAAAGCATTGTGCCTTGAGGAGAGAGGGTGACACTGAGAGCCTGTTTCAGTGACAAAACTCCAACCCTGATGTCAGCTGATGTCTTGCTCCAAGCGCCTTTGCAGCCAAATTCAGACAAAACCAGTAAGATTAATTCCAGCATGCACAGCCCATTACCTCCCACAGAAAACACCATCAGCGGAGTTTAATAACTTGCTTCTAACTGTTTAATTGTGATGCCTGCAATAATAATTATTGATTATGTCCAAAAAATTGCATTTTGTAGAAGACGGCTGCAGAACACGCACGCAGCAGCCGAGTGCCAGCTGATACTTTGCCAATTTGATTTATTAAGATTATGTATACACAAGTGGCAGCAAATGTGCTGGCTGCCTTCCTGCTCTGCCTATTCTGTCCTGGTCCCTCCCCTTCAATGCTAATCAGAGAGCAAAGCATAACAAGGAGATAATTACACATTGCTGCTGTTTATGCCAAGAGCATTTATGTAAATATTTTTAGCACATTCAGTTATTTTGCTCTTGCTACAGGTTGCATTTTAAGGCAGGAGTTTGGGCTGACACCCCTCTTATGCTCTGTTCTTCGATGATTCTCAGGCCATGTTTAAAATTATACTAAAAATTGCAATAATTTCTCCTTTAGCTGCATAAACCACACAGGAAAGTTTCCTCTGTAGGCAGCAAAGTTGCAAAGATGCTCCAGCTAAAGGAACTTTTAACACTGAGTATCTGAAAGTGAATAAGGATATTAATTTTCGTCAGGGAAAAATTTGCTCAGTTATTTTGTTATTTAAGCCAAGGTATATATGATGATGATGATGAGTAGGATGATTTAAATATCCATCTGAAAATCAATTTTCTTCATCTTTCATTCAAAAAAGCTCACAAAATTTAAAAATAATGTCGAATCTTCTAAAAGTCAGTGCTCTGAGAAACTCTGAGAAAATTAACATGTAACATTGAATATATGGATAAATATGACAATGTGTTCAGCTGGTATAATGTTCATTTGGAAAAGAAGCAATTAAAAAAAAGCATAAACAAGATGCTAAAGTCTCAGGCTATTACTAGAGGAATGTGTTTCCTTTCTTCCTCATTTAAATGTTAAAAATAATTTAGGAAGAAAATTGCATTCCAACTTCTAGCTTTTAAAATTATGATGAAATGAAGTAACTGGAAAAATAATTCATTTTAATTTGTGCCTGCCATGAACAACAAAGTCCCTAGGAATCAGACCTTTATATAAAGTCATTAGAGTGTTGATATTTTGATGGGCAATGTTTTTAATGAACCAATGGCAACTTGCTGATAACAATTAGATGAGATGAAATTAAAGCAGTCCCACTCTTTAAAAGAGCAATGGTTCTTCTGATAACAGAGGCTTCATCCTTGTGTCACCTAATCTGCTGCCTGGCTGGAATTTCTTTCACTGCAGGTTTAGAAATTTAGTATTAAATGTCCATCAATAACTGTGTGCAAATAAAAATCATGAAAGCAAACTGATTTAATGTCAAATTAATGAGATGGAAGCTCTGCTTAAGGAATTACATTTTAGCCTATCTCAAATAAAGTGCTTAGAGGGGAGAGGGCTTTCTGGAATTTACTGGAGTAGGAGATTTCAGTGGTTAATGAGAGGATCAAGACTAAATGTCAAACTAAATAAAGTCATAACTCTTCATTTCTGATGCTTGCCAATCCAGTCACCACTTTCTTATACCCTGTTATAACAGGTTCATTGGCCATATCTGAACTTGCAGATAAACAGGAAAACCTCATTTATCAATGCTCAGCCACTCATCTGAAATCCCAGACACCAAAAAGAGCTCATTTAACAGCAAAAGAGTTACACCATGTTCTGAGGGAAACCACATTCCTAAATCCACAGTTACCAGCAAGTCCTTATGGAAAATATATGGAATATTTGCAAAAGAGTGACACAAATTCTCGATACTTTCAGCTTTTTGTTAACTTGAGGAAATTTTTAATTTCTGGAGATCTGACAGCCCTTGATGTGAATGTTGATCCAGCAACCTGTGCCCTCCAAAAGTTTTCACCAGAGTTTGGCTCAAATGCACAGAGACTCCAGAGGGAAGCAGTAAAAGAAGGCCACAGCACGAGCAATATTTTTTGGATGAAGTGAAGAACTGACTCCTGATAGAAGAGCAGCACCAGACAGTGAAATCCCAGTGGGAATTCCAGGAATTAAGGGGTGTTCAGCTCTCAGGCCATGGTTAACCCCCCCAGTAATGAGTGACTCCACATGGTCAACACCTCAACTGCAAAAATGATCAAACATTTCCACGTAAACCACCTCAGAACTTTACACTACTGAATTCCTACAGCTGCAATTCTATTTCTCAGTAATTGTTAAGGCTTTCTCATTTATGCTGCAGATTTCCTCCAACCAAAGGTACTCCACAGAATATTTTTAAAATTTAACTCAGGATAGGCTGGCCTTTAGAAATTAACATTTTCAAAAATATCAGTATAGGAGGGAGATGATGAAGAAAAAAGGAAAACTGGAACTTTCAGATTACCTTTAAAAATGTTCAGGAAATCTGAAAGGATTAAAAAAAATATATCACAAAATGCTGACGTTTGTCCTCTCATTTTTCAGCGAGGGATTCTAAATACCATCGTGGGAGCAATCAATTTGCAGCAGCTGTGGACAACCTTAAGGGCTTGAACAGCTTAATTGGAGAAATGTTTTAGAAGTTAAAAGGCCAGAATCATGTCAAGTACATGAGCAAAGACTCACAGATGCTTCTAAATGTATTCATTATATGGTATTACAGGAGAGCATCCACATAAGAAAGAATGCTCAAAAAGGATAATTAAAAGCTAGTTTTATTGAAGAATTCTAATCAAGTACCAAAAATATTAATATACAGATTCAAATTACACTTTATCTATCCTAAAAAGTTCTATTAGTAATTTTTAAGACTTATCTTTAATAATAATTGAATACATGGAAGCAAAGTTTTTAAGGTACTTAGAAACATAATAGTCACTTAATTAAAGCCAGGATTGAAATGTAACAGTGCTCTTAAACTACTCATCCCCTAATTTAGTTTTTTTCTTTATGTTAAATGTAGTATTCGTGCAGGGAGGCCCAACTTTCAAGGAAGTTGAAGCCTCTGGCTTTTCAGAGCTAGAATGGATATTTATCCCTCGGTTTAATTGCACTTTAAGGGGCCTTGAAGAGCTCCTGTTTGCCAAGTAACTCAGGCCTTCAGGATGAAATCAGCACAGGAGGAAAATAATGTCCAGCCAAGCAGCAGCAATTGCACTGTTCACAATCACCTCTCTTCATTAAATGTGTGTTTTACCTTTCCCATCGTTGTCCCTGAGCACTGCTGCCCAGGAAGGACAAAAATGTTCATTACAGGCCCATCAGTCCCAAATAGAAGAGATTCCTCAGTTACTGCTCTCTCCAGTGAACTATGATCTGAAGTGTGGGAAATTAATAATTCAGAGGAAATGTTACTGTGCTAGAACTCCTGTAAGCATAACAGAGGTAAAGGAGGTCATGAAATTCTTGGGGTTTGGACCCCTTCTTATACCTGAAAATAACTTCAATGTACCATTCAAGATTTACAGTGGAGGTCTGTGGCAAAAAGAAAGAAAAAAGAAAAGGAAAAAGAAATAAAATACCAACCCAAAACTAACCAGCCAACCAACCAAAGAAACAAACAAACAAATCCTTCTTTTTTTTGGTAGTATAAATTTACAGCATCATACAAAAAACAACAGTTGAGCAACCACGACCCAGGTCAGCATATGTGTATCAATATTGGTAAGATACTTTCTGAATAGGAGTATTTATCACACAAAAGTTGGTCTAATAATGATTAGGTCTGCACAGTATTTGTAGGTAATTTTGATTGAAAACATCATCAAGAAGCTCAGTTCAAAGTGATGCAAACTGTGATATCCTCACAGGTCTGTTTACAGCTCCTCAATCCAGTGCCAAGCACTCTATTACACAGGATTATTTTTTCATTAATTACTCAAATATTGGCTTCTGTGCTCTACTTCTGTGTGTTCAGTCTTCCTTGAGGCACCCTTCTGCACCACTGAGGCTCCTTCCCCAGCTCCAAACCTCAGGAAATCACAGGAAATCACCCCAAATATTGACACCTTCATGGCTGTTCTCCGCACAGCTAAGAACTCTTTGCCATGTGTGCAAAAAACCAGCATGTGATGCTGATAAAAACCCAGCAGCAAAGAAGCAATCCCAGTCACTGTGAAAGAGAAACTGTATCTTCTTAATTAGTAAGGTCAATAAAAGTTTTACCTAATGAAATCTTCAATTCAAGAGACTATTCCTACTCAGGAAATTTAGCGTTAGTCCAGATTTAAGTATCTGCCTAAACTCTGTTTTCCCATTGTACCAAGCCATAGTTGATCACTTTTATCATATTCCAATCCATTTGTTTGCCAACTTATCTAGTCCCTATAAAGGCCAGCAATCAAAACCTTTTTTTTTTTCCTTTTATGCTGTACAATAAATAGCTTTGAAGCTATTTGTTATAAAAATTATGACAGTGCTGAAGCTATGGCATATGAGTCCTCCACAACAAGAAATCAGAGCAAAAGGATGATTTTTTTGTTTTCATGGAAACAATTATTGTGAAAGGAGATTGCAGGAAGCCCAAAACATTGAACTAATTTTCCATGGAATGGCTTCTGGTAAAGAGGACTTGAAAAGAGCCTTCATCTCATGTCAGTAATTATTTTGGCAAATACAGGGCTGAATATTGGGAAATGTCCAAGTGTTTGCTTGTTTAAAGATCTAATTAATCATTTAAAAACACAAAAGTCCTGTTGTGTCGAGCTTCCTGAAGTGCCAGCCTTTGTCAGAGATTCAATCTCAGTGGTAACTGTGTGTTCTGTCTGCTGTCCCAGTAATAAATAGGTTAAACTCAATCACTGGCTGCAGCTTTATACCCACACTCACTCCAAAGCTGAAAAGACATAGGGTGGGAGGCAGCATCACCTCTCCAGGATTTTATAACAGTTTGGGATGTGTCTTTAAATCCTTATTAATATATAGAAAATGTACAAAGAACTCAAGAAATTACTGTGCTACTCTGAGTTTCTCCCCTTTAAATTTCTCCTAAGGAATTATTTTAACTGAATGATAAAGTACCTCAACTGGAGAGCTCAAACCAAGCAGTATTTCCATGCTGCATGTGTACACCATGTACTGTCACAACCTCCCCATGGCTACTTCCAGTTCAAGTCTGAAAGCTGTTTGGAAATAGCCCTGAAAGCTTTTTCCCCAAAGAACACCTCTTTTTTTCTTTTTTTCCACATCTCACTCCAAGGAGCCTTGAGCATCTCTAGCTTTAGGGGGTTTTCTGCATTTAGCTTTCTCCTTGCTCAGAGGTGCTGCAAAATATGCAACCTCAGAGCTCTGAGATGCACTTGGTTTTTTATCTTCTGTTCATAAATCAGAAAAAAACACTCTCTGCCTTTTTGCTTAAGAGATAGAACTGCAAAGAAGTGGTTATATTTGCAACACCCATCAATCTGGACTCAGACTCTCTGCTCCTGGTGGACAGAAGGTCGGACAGGAGTCAGCAGTGCCTGGCAGGCAGAGGGACATCCTTGTCCTGTCCTGGGGTGAGCCAGGCCCTGGGGGGATTGTCCTGCTCTGGGACAGCCTCACCTCCAGTGCTGGGGCAGTTTGGGGCACCACAATGTAAGGAAGATGTTAAAGTATTAGAGAGTGTCCAAAGGGACACAAAAATGGTGAAGGGCTGCGAGGGGAAGTGTGTGAGGAGCAGCTGAGGGTGCTGGGCTTGCTCAGCTGGAGGAGACTGAGAGAAGACTCACCACAGTTACAATTCCCAATCTCTGCTCTCTGTGACCACGGACAGGACCCGAGGGAACGGCCTGAAGCTGTGTCAGGGGAGGGTTAGGTTGGATATTAGCAAAATGTTCTTCCCCCAGAGGGTGGCTGGGCACTGCCCAGGCTCCCCAGGGAAAGGGCACAGCACCAAACCTGCCAGAGCTCCAGGAGCCTTTGGACAATGCTCTCATGGATTGGGATTGGGATTGTTGGGGTGCCTGTGCAGGGCCAGGAGCTGGATCAATGATCCTGATGGGTCCATTCCAACTCAGGATATTCCCTGATTCTTTTTTAGCCTTGACTGACTTGGTCTCTTTATCACCTCCTCAAGCACTCAGCCCCTGTGACCCTTCCCTGGGCAGCCCCAGATGTGCAGCCCCAGATGTGCAGCCCCAGATGTGCAGCCCCAGATGTGCAGCCCCTGCTGCTGCAGTGTTCTGCAGGCAGAGCATGGCTGTGACCACCCCTGGGACAATCTGCCCTCCTCCCTCCCAGCACAGGGGGATTTCTTTGCTGGGCTGGGGCAGCAGCAGCACTGCCAGAACTGATGCTTTTCATTTACTGGTTCCTGGTTAATTTACGTATTTTCAAATTCGTTACATCGTTTTCATTTTCTACCCGCAATGCACACAGGAGGAAATGTGAGTCCAAAAAGTCATATCAAAATAACCTTTCAGGTACTTTGTAGGTAGATGGAATATTCTGAGATGGAAGTCCATTATTTTTCCATTTAGGCATTACAATATCCTGTCGCTTACTCCCATTTTCCCTGCCTAATTTGCCATCTCTTAGATGCCAAGAATGTGTAGAAATCTCTGAGGGGCGTATCTCTCATCAGCAGAAAAGGAACATTGGAATAATGACTTTCAGGCATTGGTGGCAAGCATTGTATTCTCAGAAGCATAAAACCAGAAATGGAAAAACTCCTAATAGGTCACCTAATCTATCTTTCTGCACAAACTGAGTTCTGCATAGTTGAAATAGCTTCAATTTCGTTAAGAAGTTGACTGCTTGGGATTCCATATGCAGATTTCTTGCCAGTAATGCAGCCACGTGCTCTTCCCCATGTCCCCTTCCAATCTCAAGGAGGAGCTGAAATTCAGAATATAGAAGGATAAAGGATCAGAAGCTCAGAGAATTGTTATATTAAAACCACCAACTTAGCCTGACATAACCCAGAGTTTTGGGCTCTGTATTAACAGGGAAAAATATTACACTGGCATAACATTTCTGTGGTAATAATTACTTTCTAAATGTACTGGAATACATTTAATCTTAATGAAATTCCATCTGATGCCAAGGCAGTATCTGCTGCCTTTCTAATACACCTCTCCATCCTCATATCAGGAGGATAAGATCTTAAAATTCCTGAATAATGAACTTTCTTACACAGTTAGATGAGAACCAATATATAAAGATACACTTTAGCAGTTCCTCTCAGAAAAAAATAATGATCTATTTGCAAAAGCTAATAGGTTCTGCATTTGCTCTCAGCTGAATTCTGCAACTTTTCAGTTATCCCAGCACTCTGTTTGTGCTACTGTCAGAAGTAGGAACTCAGGTCATTAAATGTCCTCTGAACTGGGCATATGGTCAGTCAATTTTCACTATCAATCCCTTTCACCAGCAGAAATTCTGACAGAGTATCTGCCCACACTCATCTGGCTCCATCAGACATCTCTAGAGCACAGATCACCAAGGTGTTGATGCTGTCAGGAGTTTTAGGCCATGCTAAAAAGAGTTCCTGTGTTCCACGTGCCTTGAGGCTGAAGGAAGGAAGGGAAGATGAAGGAACCAAAAGAATAATCCTTCATTTAAGAGCTGCTGGGCGGATCTGGAGAAAACAGACACCCCCCGTGCTCAGCTGAGCAGCAAAGAGCCACAGATGGATGGGAAGCTGACCTTCCAGAGCATCATTCAGCAGAGCTAAATTAGCACAAAGCTATAAATAACCAGCTATTACTATTGCAGCAGAAGCAGCGATTCTGTCACACTGCAAGGCAGGACAATCAGATTTCATTATTTGTATGTAATCACAGTTGCTATGGGGTAGACAGGAGTGAAGAGACAAATAAATTATAACCTTTTTGCAGAAGTAAAATCAAAGCAGTTTTGTGGAAGCATTTAAAGCAATGAGAGCTCTTGCCTAATGGGGCTTCTTGCAGTCTTTTGACAACAAGTGAATTTTTTTCCAGATCACGTAAAAGGAAAAATAAAAAGGGAAAAAAAAATTCTGTCATAGCTTAAGTCAGTAGTTTTCTTCTGGAAATGTGTTTACAGTTTGAGGCTCACCAGGGAGGCATGTTTTGCATGTAAATAGCAGGTGGTTATGGAGAGTTCCTTTGACAGCTAATGTCTTGAGCTGCCTTGACATTGCTGGTCTAATAGAGTGGCTCTGTAGCAAGTGAACTTCCTGATGAAAAGCAACCAAATTAAATGGAGTTTTTCATCTCTGTTCCTAGCTGGCTACACTGCGACTGTTCAAGGGGGAATGAGGAAACGATTAAAAAGAGATTGCACTCTGGCTCCGATGGCAGCTGACATAAATGAACTTGAAAAGACAAATAAGACTACACTAATTTTAAAGCCACGGTGGTTCTTCTTCGTCTGCATCACTGGAAACTGCATTTCTGAAAGCAGAGGTGGCCTGACTTGCCCAGAAAAGAAGCAAACTCATGCTGTGACAGAGGGGGAATGTCAAATGCACCCCAGAGAGAGAGGTAATTAAAGCCTTTGTCTTATTTATTCTTCTTTGTAGAGAATTAATAGCTACAGTGTTCATAATGTCTCCTGGCTCCTGTACTTAGGCTTAATTCACATTTTCTTTCTATTTCCTAAATTATAATCTCAAAATTACATTGCTGATCCCAGGAAGGTACATGAGTCTCAGTAGTAATGTCTCTGTGCCAAGGAACTGTGGAGTCCATCATTTTTCCATGCTGCAGCCATGGACTCTTCCCCTACAGACAATCACCTTTCCAGTGCATCTCCTCTTGGAGAAACCTGTGCCTTGGGACTCCTGCCCTGCTGCAGGGGTGCAGCATCCTCATCAGTCAGGTGTGTCCAAGGAGGGTGCCAGACTCCCTCACCTACAAGGCTCTGGGCAGCTCCATGGAATTTACAACCACAAAGGCGTTTGTTTATGGTTTGGCTCCTATTTGCTGATTAGCATGAGGGGTTTCTGGGCATTTCAGCCTTCACAGTCCAGCTCCCAGCCCATTCTGGTCCCTCTGGCTGGAGCTTTGTACCTGTGTGGCTCTACCATAACAAATCACACTCTTCGACAGCATTGAACTCGAGGGGGTTTGCTGCTAGAGCTGCACAAGCACATTTTAAACTGAAAGCATTTCCTTCACAATATCCCATCCAGCCCCGGCACCCCTCTGGCAGTGGGAGCCATTCCCTGTGTGCTGTCCCTCCATCCCTTGCTCAAAGTCCCTCTCCAGCTCTCCTGGAGCCCCTTTGGGCTCTGAGCTCTCCCTGGAGCCTCCTCTTGTCCAGGTGAACATTCCCAGCTCTCCCAGTCTCCATCCTACTGAATTCAACTGTTCAATGAGTAACTTTAAACTCAGGAGAGTCCCACTTATGAATAATAATCCAATAAAAAATACGCTCTGCTTTGTCCATTGGGTTACCATACCATCAACTGATACAAGGCTGCAATACCATAAGACAGGAAAATTCCCTTTATTTTTTTTTTTTTAAATTTTTTTAACAAAATCTGTTGCCATTTACTAATGGTGATTTAATTGGATGCAGGAATTTCCCTGTGTGGGCTCCATGACAGGGAGAGGATGTTGTTAACAAAGTGGGAATGGAGCTGTTGGCCCACGAGGCCTGAAGCAAGCAGACCTTTAGCTGTGCTGGCTGTAACCTTTGCACAGACCTAGGCAGGATCCCTTTTATTCTTTTATTGCTACATCTGTGTGCAGCAGCCACACAGCAGGACTCCCAGTGCCAGCTGGGGGCTTCCACTCTGAGATAAATAATATATCTGATTAATAAAACACGCTAGAGCAACATCAGTACTTCATAAGAAAACGGAAAATACACTCCTGGAGAACAAGCACGTACTTTACAATAATCCTACTTAATATTCCTCTTTTCTTCTCATTTATAAACAACAGCAACAGGACAAAAGATGGCAATTTTAATTGTAAAGCTGCCTAATAATTTTATAAAGGGAGCCATCCTCCTGCTGTACATCACAGCATAATGAATTCCTTTTGAAACGGGAGAAGGAAGGAATAATCCCAGCAGCTCTAAGAGACAAGATGAAATGCCACCCTAATGCAGTCTGCTCTTGTTCCCACCAAAATAAGTAGCTAGCCTCTGTTGGGTAAATTGAACACTGCATTGCTCCCAATAACCGGAATGAGCATGCATGGGGAAGAATCTGCTTACATGGGAATAATATTTATGTAATTATTAATGAAGTTGTTTATTGCTCACATTGTCTGTGCCTCCTATAAATGCCTGTAGTGGACATTCAGCAGAACTTAATACAAACCATTAGCCTGATTTGAATTGTGGGGAGGGATCAAAGAGATCAGAATATAGTTTCAGCAGCTTTCTGAATTTCACTTTAATTCAGTGGAGTCCAACCTACAAATCTCAGGTGATTTGACAGACTGCAAGTCTCTTATACTTATGTATCTATCTGACTTCATAAATCCTTCATATGTTTCTGCCCTAAAGTCTGGGACTTGTACTTCAGTAACTGCCTCTGGATGGAAGTTATTTATGGCTGTCAGTATTCAAAAAGTGGGTTCAGTGTGAGAAAAAAAAATAAGGCTTTAGTTAAGCTCTAAGCAAGTGCTTTGTGAGCCTACACTTCCACTATTCCAGGCTAAGTTCCAATGGTTTGGACACCCTTTTTTACTGTAGAGATTTCCCCTACAAGTCTAAACGAGCTCGGAGTTCTGACAAAGATTTTATCCCTGCTGGAGCCATACGAGAGCAGGTGTTAGAGGGACAAACCCTCAAACAGGGACAGCCTTTTCCAAACGAGCTGGCACTGGAACTCCCTGGTTCAGTCACTTGGAATGCACCAGTTCAGAAGGTGTAGGTTAGAATAGCATGGCACTAAAAACTCAGCGAGAACAAACTTTAACCAAATTTCCCAAATTTTGCTCCGAGTTCACCTGTGGAACCAGCAGCACCAGTTCAGTGGCCCTGTGCTGAGTCCCACTGGCCAGGACATGGAGCTCAGAGCAATAGCAGCCCTGGGGAAGGATAAATCATAAATTTATCCTTTGTGCTTTTCTCCTGGGACAAAATCCCTCTTGGCACCTGAAGAAAAGAGTTCAGTGCATTTGCTGCTGCAGCCACTGGTGCCTTCCCTTTATGGGACTGAGGGACCAGAGGGTGATGGAGCAGCAAAGCTCAGTTTCAAAATCTGGAATCCACTTGACAAAATTTCAGATTTATATTGTTTTTATTGTTTTATTGTCATTTGTTACTTCATTAATTAATATTCTCATCATTTATATTATTTTATAAACCAATAAGAGAGAGACTATTGGTTTGCATTATGATAAAAGAATCATAACCAATAGGCCTCTCTGGTTTTAATGTTTAATTTACATTATTTCAAAAGCACAAATTTTGTTAAAATTAGCCTTCACTGGCTATTTAAATTTTTAAAAAATTTAGTTTTAATTGCAAAAGTTACAAAGTGACAGAATTATTTTTGTATTTTCCTTACTTCCAAGGCAAAAATAATCTGTATGTTACTGGATAAATCAACACAACTTCCATTTAGACCTCAAACAATAGATAATTCAATGTTTGAAATTCTTTCACGGGAAACAACCCCAAGCAAATAATATATTTTTCACCTTTAAATTTATTTTCAATATTTTTGTGCTTTATTTGCTCTCTCCCCATGGTTCCTTCTGTTTCCTATTTTCTACTGCTCCTTTTCCTGACATGTAATTTCCTACTTGCATTTATTTCACGCATTCTACTGTTTTTTTCATTATTTTTTCTATTATTTCATCTTCCTTTCTGTTTGTCAATTTTATTCAGGTATTTTTGTTTCAGTGTGGCTTAGTGTTTTGACATGCATTTATTGTTGCATTTATTTTTATTTACTTTTTTGCTTTCACTGTTCTATGGATGAGACATTATGCCAAGCCAAATCCCTTTTCAAATTTTCTTTGAATAAAAGATGAGCTGCTCTGGAATCATTCCAGATGGAGCTGCCAAAATGAACTGGTCCAGCAGAGCTTTCTTTGGAATATATTCCATGATAGTTTCACTACCACTGTAGCTGTGACAGCAATGCAAGAACTTTCACAACGAATCTTTTTGTCATTTTTGGTACCAATGATGACTTTTGTCTATTGAATTTCAAACTCAAAATTAAGTAGAAAAAGAAGACTTTCTTGTGCTGACTTTTGACAAATACCTACTGATGGAGAACTTCAAACCCCAGATTTTGTGTGGACAGCTAAACTGAAGGTGACTGAATTCTTGCTGCTCTTGTCTGTTGGGATTCTCTCTTGTCCATTGCTTTGGGTGTTTTGGGCTGTTGGCTTTTTGCTTGTCTATTGCATTTTAGTTTGGGTTTGTTTCTGTTTTTTCCTTCATAGCATTTTTGCTTCCAACTTATTCAACTTGAATATTTTTGAATTTCTTCCATCAATTCTGTTGAAAATGTGCCAACAGATTCCAGAGTTTTAATTCAATGCTCTTCTCACCTTATGCCAGTACAACAGCTGATCTACTGAACACTCCTGACCCTACCCATTAGAAACACCAGTGAAAAAGAAATATGCTATGGGATAAATACAGTAATTTAACATATTTCTTTTTAAAAGCCAAGCACCTGAAGGATAGGTTAAGGGCTTTCCTACTTACAGAATTTGACTTACAGAATATCACCTCCTGTGATAGTACTGAAGAAAGAACAGGATGATCTAACAGATTTATATGATTTTTTGTAGTGACTGACCATTATTGACATTCTTCAATTATCATTGACCTTTCTGTTCTAGGACAAATACTATTCCCTGGAATAGCCACTTAGAAGAAAATCTAATGTGCTGTGCCTGAACATGTCATTTTTATGCTATTTGAAAGAAGAAACGCTGCTTAACCAGCTAATTGCAGAAACTCTGTGTTGTCTAATGATAGCTCCTCTCTCCTGGAAACCTCCAGAAAATTAGCACTGCACGTGGGATGGGGCAATCCCACTGTGCTCTGGTAGACTGTAAATGATGGATGTTCCTGGCACCTAGAAACCCTTTCATTTTGTTTCCCAAAAGCTTTAAACTCGTTAGCATCTCATCATATTCCTGAATGCAAAACCTGCAGCGTGCACTGGGCAGCTGGGGAAAGCTGCAAAGGCAGATTAATCACTGCCTTTTTCTGATGGGGTGAGAGCACAAGAAGGATCTCCCCACTCCTGGCAGCTTTGGGTTTTTTGTGTTCTACTCAGTCTTTACTCCCTTTTTCTGTTGTAAATTATGTCAACAAGTTCCTCTTGCAGGACACTTTTCAGGAGGAGGAGAATTGTGCAGAAGGGAGGAGTGAGTTTTGCCTGGCTCCTGCTGTATCTGCAGTGAGGTTTTTGGGAAGCTGTTGTCACCTTTCCTGGAGGAACACACAGTGTCTTTATAGAGCACAGGGACCTCCCTGCCACAACCAGCACAGAGCTCTTTTATCTGTCACCTTCCACTGCATATGCCACAAGGATCACAGGATTTCATAAGGCAGAACCACTGCAGAATGGTGTAAACATCTGTAGTACCATCAAATAAAATCCTCCCTTTACTTGTGCTTTCTAGGTTGTCAAATTATATATTTGCTACTAATATCAGCTCTTCAGTGACTTTTCAAATGACATCATCAGTTGTTAATGAAAAAATGTTTGAAATGACCAGGAGGAAGAAACTTTGTCTACTTGATCCTGTCCACTGAGTTTTGGATTCATTTCTGTATCATGTGCATAGAGTTTTCAGAGGAACATATTCCCTGTTCAATTTCTGTGACTATAGGCTGAAAGAACGTTAATATCTTTCATCTCAATACAGAATTTTCATCACCAAATTACACTCTAGATGACATTTAGAAATTGTGAACTGGTTTCTGTTATAAAAAGTCACACTCTTGTCAGTTACTGATAGGAACTGTGCATTACAAGAAAAAACTGGCTGTAAATTCTTTCCAAGCCTCCATTATTCTTTAAAACACATCCTAAAATTAATGTAAATATGTCTTTAAAGTGTGTTTATGGAGTGGTCACAACCCACCCAAATATAGCCAGAAACTCTGGGCTGTGCCAAGTCATGTTTCTGGGATGGGTTTAAGAAGAGAAGTCAGAAAACAATAACTTATTGTAAATGCAGGTGAACCTGGCGGGAAGAAATTATGATGCCTGACTCCAGACATCATCATTATATACACACATATATTATATATTATATTAATATAAATATTTTTGTTTATATTATTATAAATATTAATTAATATACTATTTAAAGGAGATACTAAAACTACATACTGCTTTCTCTAACTACCATATCTAACTCACAACTCATGATCCTCTCTTGATAGTCCAGCCCCAGTGGGTTGGATTGGCCACCAGGCTCAAACAATCCTCACCACAATCCAACCAAGCCATCACCCCAGGGAAACAATTCTCTAAACACATTTTACAGGAGAAAACAAGGAGCTGAAAGAGAAATTTTCTCTTTCTTCTGTGCTCCTCTATGAAAAATCCTCAAAGAGAGGCTGCCACTGTAACAGTTTATGAACATAAACTGAGACCACGTTCACAGGCAGTGGAATCATATGGATCTGCACTTTGAGAAGCAAAGACCTGAAATCTGTAAACTTGAGTACAATTTTCTGAGAAACATTAAACAAGACAGATCACCAAATATTATTTTTCTAGCTCTTGCTTCCAAATGGCAATCGCGTAATTGTTAAAAATGCAAGGAAAGCCTGATGGAGAAATAAGAATATTAAATGATCTGGAGGAAACACAAGACAGCCAATAGCCCTATCTAATTTATGCTAAATAAAATTTTACCAAATTGCTGCTTCCTTCCAGTCAAAACAGTTCACAAAATTACCTCTTGGAGAAAGAAAAGACCCTCTCATTTTTTGACATGTTTATCTTTAAGACTTCAGCCTTAAATTCAGAAGACTTTAATTAAACATCCAGAATTAGACTGAGCAGAACTTATAGCCCAGTTCCTCCCACACACTGCTCCTCCTCATTAATCAGCAGCCTATTTCAGTTTATCTTCCCCCAAGGCAAACTTTCCAGAGGTATCCTGTGGCTCCAGCTCGGGCTGCACAGCCGGAGCAAACCCGAGCACATCCCTAAACCTCAGAAGCTGACACTGCTGAGGATCATCCCAGATCATCTGCTTCAGTCCCAAGAATTAACAGGTCATTATCTGCAGAGCTTTTCTCTCCGAAATACCTGAAAGGAAAAGCTAAGAACAGTATTTGGTGCTGGACTTATGTGCACAGAGCACAAAAGCTTCCTTTTGATTTAAAACAAGAGAGGAAGGAGACATCCCAAAAAGGTAGAAGGCATCTTCCTTCTCCTGAAAACCTGTTCATTGCTTAATATTCACTTATTTACCTAAATGGGGAGCTCTAATTTCCACTTAATTATTAAATAATAGCAACAGCATTCATTTTCCTAATCCAATGGAGCATTTGGCCTTTTTTTTTTCCTTCAGTAAAAGAGAAGCTACACATCTGATAAACTGCTGAAGCCCCCTGCTATCAGATCTCCCAAGCCTGCCCCAATTATTTAAATTAGCTTTGCAATTTGAGGAGTTTTCTATGCCAGTACCAATTACAAAGAGCAAAACTGAGCCAGATCCACATCTAACATACATCGAGATATACCAATTTACACCAGATGACTATCTGACCTCAGAACACTTTAAATCCCAAGCCTCTCTTTATAGCTCAGAAAAATTACATAGATCCTTGTTTAGTCATTAGTGTTATGTCCAGCAGATAATTTAAAAATAAAAATAACCACTTTTTCACCAGATAATTTCAAAGAAAAAAAGGTCAGTGATCAAAGACATTTTCACTCAATGTTGCCTTCGCCTCTCCTTTCAAACATGCAAATAAAAATAGCAAATCAAACACAGAAGTGTCTAATTTTTAAGTAACTGAAGAGTAATTTCCTGTCATAAATAATTTTCAGATAGATTCTGATGAATAATTCCTGTCGTATTTCCACAATGGAATTCAAATCAATAATATTACTGGAACTAGAAGCCAGTGTGTTGCCCTCTGGACAGACTAAATGCAAGTTATTTTCCAAACTGCTGAAGTCAGAAGAAGTAAGTTATTCTGTTCTTAAAAGAGCCTGGTTTTACTAAATAGTGAATATAACAGCACCTGATTCTCATGTGTGTCTTTTTGAAGTAGAGAACTCTGATCCTCCAACAAAGTAAGGGAGGCAGACACTGTAATCATCAATTACATCATCAGAGAGAGAAAATTACATATTAGCCAGCGAGGCCAAATGAGCTGAGCAAAACTGACATTAAAAAGGAACTTCTCCCTTCACTTGCTTCCCCTGCTGCACAGATAAAACAGGAATTGATCTCCCGTAATTTAAATTAAAGTAGGAAGAAGGGAAAATGCAAGACATTCTGGGAGCATTCTCCTCTGAGTATTGTGCAAAGGATTTTACTCCCACATAAAATAGAGGTCACTCCTTATATGATGGAAATATTTCAGATGTGTTCAACACTTCATAAGAGTGGAGAGAGAGATGGTTGAGGCAAGATTTAAATAAAACATAAACTGATGAAAAAAAACAGAGAAAAGAAATATAATATATCCTTGCAGAGGGAAATACTCTTGAAATGCGGATGAAAAATTAAACTTTACAATTTTAATAAAGATTTGTAGGGAATGGATATGTTCATTTATAGTGCTGTGGATGCATGTTGGGACTTATTGCTTTTTAAAGGACATGCATAATTCTGAGAACTTTAGATTTTTTTATTACTCTTATTAATTTCTATATGTATAAAATTTTACAATAGGTTAATGTATATTTATTTTGTTGATTTTATATTATACTTATAGGTAGTTATACTTGTATTTAGCTTTTGTTAGAAAGTATAGAAAGAACTCTTGGGTTACTTTGCCTTGTTTGTTTTAAGATCTGAAGAGGTTTTTTTACTTTTTATCTTTTAGTGTGGTAATTTGCATTTTTTTTCTTTAGCTGGGGTAGTTTTTTAGGTTTGTAGTTATTAGACTAAACAGTATATTTAGTAAGTTTAAAGTGGCACATTTCACTTAAATCTAAATGGATTTTTACTCTGTTAAATTTTCACTCTGTCTCATTTTGGTGCCTTTACATTACATATGTTTTCATTCCACTGCAAATCTCTTCAAATATTGGATAAATGAATTGATGTGATGAATGTTGTTGTTAGCCCATGTTTTGCCTGCTTTCATTTTAGCTCTGTGGTGGGTTGACCCTGGCTGGGTGCCCACCAAAGCCACTCTATCACTGCCCTCCTCAGCTGGATGGGGCAGAAAATAAAACAAAAACTCATGGGTGGAGATAAGGAAGGGAGGGATCAGTATCAGTGACCAGTTTCTGCCAGGGGTAAAACAGACTCAGCTCTGTGGGACACAACCAAAACCCTGCCATGAAAACACAATCCAAGCTGCTAGAAACAAAAGTCTTAGAATAAATGAAATAAAGAGTGGATTTCTATGGACTTTGTACCCAGGGTGTTAACTAAGCACCTCAGAAGAAGGATGCTGGTCTACAGATGCACCACAAAAGAGATTTTGTTGTGAAAGTCTGGTATTACTGAAGTCTGAAATATAAAAATTGACCTTTCCTCATTCCAAAGCATCCTAATACTTTTCCTTATAGATCATGGTGCAAATATTAGATTAAACATAATCGCCATTATTTATTCTACATCTTTAATTACCTAAGCTTGGAACTCCTAGCAGAAGCACCAGAACTTATATTTTATCACACATTAAGCCTGTCCAAACAACAAATAACACTTGACTGTTGCAATGTGCATCTCCTTTCTGTATCTCAGTAAATCAGGTAATGCTGACGAGTCTCCATGATGGCATTTCAGAAATACACAGATTTATAAAAGGTATTTTAAATAAAAAGCACCAAGAACACGGATTCATTTGGTGAGGAGCTGTGCTATTTGCGAGCAGCTTGACTCACTGCATGTGAAAAATGGAGAGGCACTTGCTCTCTGCATCAATGAGTTCCTTGTAAACAAAGCATGAAGTGTGCAGGAGATGTTCCTGTCTGACTCTGTCAGCCTTTTGGGGTTTTCTGAAATGTGAAAGAATGGGGAAGATATGGATTTAGACTTGGGTGTTGAGCCTCACATGCCCAGACAGCTCATGTTCTGTCCTGAACTGCAGCTAACACACACAGCAAGGCAAGATGCTGGCCAGCACAAGGCCTTTTACAGAATTCAAGAAGACTAAGCTTGCTCACAACTACTGAGCAGCTTTTCTGGAGCTCAGACCACAGCTCAGTAATGCTCACACAATACCAGTTTGCAACCCTGCCAAAATGAAACTCAGCAGGGGGATAAAAAAAAAAATCCGTTCCTTTTGCCAAACAAATGCTAAATGCATAAAATGCAAGTATCCACAAGGCTCACACCTGACACTCAGAGCCAGCTTCCCCTGTGTTACTTATCAGGCTGCTTGAAGCTTATAAAGCTCATTCCTTAGGGTAAGATATTTTCTTAATGGGCAGCAAGTTTTGCCAGGCTTGTGCTGTTACCTAGTATTTACCCTGGCTGTGTGTCAAAGAAAGGTTTTGAAGGCTTATGTTAAGAAATGATGTTTAGAATGATGCCAGGCCAGGCCGTGAGCTGTTCTTAATCCTTCATATGTTTGCTGACTCCCACAGAGCTGTGCTAATTCACACCAGCTGAGCAGCTGTCCTATTCAAATACTGCTTTATCCCTAAATCTGAGAGGAGTTCTTCACCTAAAGCCATGTGGAGTTAGGCATGCATCTGTAAGAAATGAGAAAGGTCAGTCAAAGAGCAGGAATTGAATCTTTTTTATTTCAGTATTGTCAGACCTGTCAGATCCCAACTTACAGCTTTGAGCAGCGCTGAAATCACTACGACAGCATTTTTCTGGGTGTACAATCATACATTCAACAGATTCCTGACAGTTAAACAGATGCTTGACTGTTAATTTCAAATATTTGACATGTCAAGCATAATATCAAAAACTCCAGGCCTCATGGAGCTTAAAATCTGTGTCCTCATGGTCACCCAGATCAGCTCACATGTGCATAGCATGTACATGTACATACCTCACACATGTACATAGCATAACATGAGCCATAATCACTGATAATTTTGCCACCTAGCTGAGACAATGGGCTGGCTTGTTCAGGGAAGGCTTGACTCTAGATACTTCTGATAAATAAGGTTAAAAAAAAAAAGAATTAACTGAATTTACACTTCAAAGAGTTGAAGCGTTTACTGGAAGCCATGGGATTGGAAAAACCTTTAATCCTTCCTTTCTAGGCTAAATATGAAACAATTCTTGTTGTGAGCCCTGTCAAGTAATGGGGTGAAGTCAGTGGAAGGTTCTAATTGACTTCAGCTGTGGAATAGATAAGGGATGACGAAGACACTCAAATGCTACAAAGAAAACTGATGAATTCTGGTTTACAGATTGCACGACAAAAGGGCTTTGTGAAAAATCATCTCCACATCACTCTATGGAAAAAAAAAAAAAAAGAAAAGGGAGATAAAACCTCTGGAAATATTCATTCTCTTGACAGCAGCTGAATATTTGCAGCAGTCAGGAAATGGAGAGAAGCTGCCCTGTTTCTGACACATCAGGTCTGAGCGACCTGGAGCACACAGAACTTCACCTGGGCAGCCCAAAAAGCCAACCCCACCTCTGGGGAGGGGGTTGTGAGCTCTCAGATTCCTGCACAAAAGCCACTGCAGGTGAGAGCTGATACTCAGAGCATTTTATTAATGAGCTGCTGATCAGGAACTTGCAGCTTTCTGCACTCCTGGCCCAGGGGAGCAGCCTCACAAACACAATGTTTGCTCTCTGGTCTTTTCTCCACCTATCCTTTCCTCTCCTCTCTTGGCTCCTCCACGGAGAGATGCTTCAGGAATTTAAAATTAACACTACAAACCTCATCTCTCAACCTGCAAAGCAAATCATTTTTCTGTCATTAAAAGAAGCAATGAAGAAGCACTTGAGTTTGTGTTTTTGCAGCTGAACTAGCAGCATGTAAGTTGAAATGCATAGCTCCATATACAGAAATAGCCAATATGCAGGCAGAAATAGAGAAATAATAGAAAGGGGAAGATTATGCCTTATAATCATGATGGCTAGGACAGGGTAAATCCTGGTTTTCCATATGCCTACACTGAATAGAGGGAAGAAAGTTTGGCTGTAGTTTATGATGTTGAGTAACCTGGTCTAGTGGAGTTAGAACATGATGATCTGTAAGGTTCCTTCCTTGAAACCACCCTATGATTCTGTGTGTAGTAACATTTATTTATTCAAAATATACTGCCCCTTGACAATCTTTCCAATTATATTTTAGATCAATATTTTCCTTAAAAATTTAAGAATATTTTATTGAGCATTTTGGTGTGTTTTTCTCCTCCTAAGTGCTTGGCATTAATAACACCTATCTAGACAAATAGTAGAACGTTTTGCCACATTTATTGTGATTGAAAATAAGAAAGTTTCCTGACAAAAATAATTCAGGCTTTTCACAAAGAAATATCAGATCACAAATGTTTCTCATAAAGCAGTGCCTTCTGCCTACAGAGAAAGGGAAATATCAGCTCCCAAAAGTCAGGTCTTCACTTTTGATAAGTACAATTGTTTAGAATTAAAGCAGCTGACCAGAGATTTCCTCTGTGAGTGGGAGCATTGCTGCTGTTGTTTTTGAGCACTCCAACCCACAGATGATTTGAGCCAATATTGACCTTTAAATATCAGTTATAGCACTTTGAGATAAATGAGTGTTGCTACTTCAGAGCTGTGTGAGACACAAAGTGACCTGGGGAATGAGTGGCTGAGCTGCAGCACAATCAGTGGTAGCTCTGATTAATGAATAAATTCAGATGGGGGAAATGGGAAATACTTGAGCTTTCTTTTTTTTTTTTTTAAATGTCTCCACCAAAAAAACCAAGGGGACAAGGCATGACATTTTTAGCCTCTGTTCCATTAGCAGGAATCACTGAGCAGGGGGCTCAGCTTGGCTTGCATTCAGGGCACAGTGGAGCCATAAGGAAGGTGATGGGGAGGATTTTGCTGCTGTTATTTTCTCTGTCACATCCCATCCTGGCTGTTTTTGCTCTGGACACTCAGCAGGGTTGCTGGGTGCTTTTGTTGGCCTTCTCCTGGCTTTTCTGGGATTGCCTCCACTTGTGTGGGCAGAGCAAAACTGAGATTCTGGAGGAGCTGGGAGCAGTTCCACTCAGTGCTCATGGTGGCTCTGATGTCAGGCCCTGCTTTTCTGCAGACATTCAGGAACACTGAAATTCAATAAACCACAGATTATTGCAAATTTCTCAAAGCAGGTAAGATCTTGGATTTTCAGCATGACACTTTTCTATAGTTCTACTGCCTACGCACCTTAACCACCTTTTGTTCATTGCCTCATGCATCTGAATTACCTGTCTGGACAAATTGCTGAGGCAATTTTTATAAAGAAATGTCTTTTTACTGTGAGAAGTGTTCTTTGGTTGATATTGTACAAAATTAAGTGCTGAACTTTGAGAACACTAAAAGGCACAGCACAGTACAACAACCAAACCCAAAAATATCTGGAGTTCCAATAATGCTAAGATTTACACTAATACGTATTTTTTTCCCCAATAAAATATCTGCAAATGAAGTCTATGATTATAAAAGATACCATCAATCAGAAATGCATTTGAGGAGGAAATTTACTTTCTGAGAAATTAATGAAATTATTATTCACTTCAAAAATTTCTTGCAGTTTCCTTTAAAATCTCTGCTACTGGTTACTACCGCCAAATGGAATACTGGATGAGGCTGAATCCACAGCTGCTCTAGCAAGGAAATTAATTTATACTTTATATCTGTGTACTGCAGTGAAATATGGTGAAGTACAAAGGTGATCACAGGAATGCAATTAGGAAATAAAATCTTCCAGAGGAAAAAAGAACTCTAAAAGATAATTGGTTTTGTGAGTAGAACATATTACACATAAAGTACTCCTACTGCTATTCACACTTCTGTGTTTAAGGTCAAGTCATCTTTAATCTGATGTGACACATGGGTAACATGCAAATTCTCTAACGTAATGTTACAAGAATGCACATAAATATTTCAATATAAGTGGAAAGACAAACACAATTCATCTTGTCTAAACACACATTCTCTTTTCCCTGCATCATCCTCAGCAGTTAAAGACTATGATCTACTGTAGACATTTCCAAGACTATAAATCTTGCAGCATTTGCTAATGATTCTCTGGCAGTGACAGAGAAAAGCAGAAATCAGACTTTAAAAAAAAATTCTCTGAGTGAAATGCAAATTCTGCTTTCTTAAAAATCAAGAAAATGCCCCAGAGACAAAACTCAACAGACCAGTATGGGAGTAAGAGTGGAAACTTTCACACCATTAATTACAAGAATTGAACTGGGTACCTAGAGCAGGCCAGGGAACTTCATGGATCAAAACTATTCAGATAAATCCTTCCTCTGCCACCTGGATCCTATTCTCCAGGACCAGGTGTAGGAGAAAGACTCGTGCTGACATCTCTGATAAGAAGGATTTGTCCTGGTTTTCATGATCATTAAAAAAAAAAAAATCTTCACACACTGAAATATTTAAAATGCTAAAAGTATATGCAGCTTTCCTAATATTTACACTATAAATAAATAAATATTTCCTAATATTTACACTGGAGATAAAACAGGAACTATGGAAAAATGATGGGCTTTATATTGGAGGTTTTGGAAAATGCTCTTGGCCCTCAATATTCCAGATATGAGTGTGCACCACTGAGAGTCTGCAGATCTCTTTTCCCTCACATTTTTCAGGTAAATGAGGATAGTGCATGGAACTGGGGATGCACAAGCACATGTTAACATAGAGTATTTGCAGATATTTCCCAGGCAAACTCAGTAGCTGTGAAAACACAATAAATTGTATTAGGTAGATGCCAATCTACTTTAGATCTTGTGTGTTCCTATACTATAACTTCAAAGATAGGAAAAAGCAAAACTGTAAAATTAAATTAAGTGAAAGAATTCAACAGGACCCTGATTTATGAAAATCATAGAGCAATGATGTCGTGCCCCCCACAGGGTAAATATTCTACATAATCCAGAAATTTGGCACACTCAAAAAAATGGAGTGACTTCCTTACACTCACCCATCACCAATGCCTGAACAAAATGAAGATTATTCAAATCACATAAAATTCTTTGAATTGTGCTTTACAGCATTATTTTAAAAGACAAATTATTTATCTCAAACCTGCCATAAACATCTCTCAAAAACAATGCTTTTAAAAACATCTCCCAGTAAGTGCATGGTGGGTTACGAATTCAGGGGCTGCAAATCTCTTGGTACAAGATTCTCTCCCAGCAAGAGAGAACTCCACAATGCTCTGACAGTAACTAATGCTAATGTGAGGCAGGGGAGGACAAGATAAACTCCCATCCTGCCTTCCCAACTTTTCTTTTCTGTCTGTAAGAAGTAAAGGAGCACAGGCTCTATCAGCTGCAGCTCATTAGCACTCCAAAGATTGCATTTCTTCTCTGTTTCAAAACAGAGGTTCTTTCTGAAGCTGCACATGATGGAAGAGTGATGGGTTATCAAAACCCTCCACTTCAGATGAAGCAGCAGCTGCTGAATGGATGACAATAGGTAAGAGAGAAGTACTTGCATATGGGGGCTCAAATCAGGTATCTTAATAATTCAGTTGTAAGTAAAGTACATTATGGATGTAAGACTGCAATTACTGTTCAGTGATCCTCTATTATTTGTGTCTTTTATGAATATTGAGATGTGAATGCTGATAGTCACATCATGGAACTCGTCACTGCTGACTGGCTGGCAAAGGTAAGTTCATATAAATAAATGGATCTCCAAGCAATTTCCGGTAGAAGAGGAACTGGCACATTTATAGGAACTTGCTGGAGACTGGACAAAACTCCCAGCCAAAAAAGGAAATTAGTATCTTTTCTGGAATGAATGTCCAATGTAGAGAGTTGGAGGAAGAAATAATAAAGAAAAAAAAGAAAGGAAGAAAAAAAAAGAAGAAAAAGAAAAAATAGATTTTTTTCATTTATAAAAGAAATTACATGGTGAAGTTGTTTGCAATATGTAAAATTGAACTCGATGGCCAAAAGATTCCAAGTCCTATCATGTATGTTCATCTTGTCATTTAAAACATAATAAAGCAAAGACTAGGCACAGATTACAAACAATTCACCAGAAGTTTTCTATTTGTGCTCTCCTCCTCAAAAATATTTCCTACAAATTATACATCCTATATAACTTTTTCTATACATTGTATACGAGATCTTTGGCAGAGGACAGCTGCAGAGAAAGCACTTCAAATTCTCAAGTTATACTGAAATAAAAGTAATCTGTTCCATTTATTACTTGCAATCCAAGGAAATCACCATTATTTCACCCCATGATCACTTTATTTCCACAAATAATCCGAAAAACCAACATCAAAACATAAAAGCCACACACAAATAAGGAAATGAACCACCAAACCAAACTAGATTTGAAAATCTATATGGAAAAAAAGTGTCTACTAAAAATCAAGGCATTAGCTAGAAATCTAGATTGAAGGGGTGATGTGGCTCCCTGTTGCTTTAAATGACCACTCTTCAATAATCAAAGTGTTCATAATTGTGCTGGTTTGGGGTTAGTGTGCTCTGGCATGTTCTGTAACACACCCTGGGACCAGTGTCAGCAGATCAGCAGATTCATCCTGCTGCTCTCTCATGGTTCTTTCCCTTTCCTGTTCACATTTCATCCTTTCAGCTCTTCCTTCTACTCTGCTTCTGTCTTTCTGGTTTGATTATGTTCATCAGAACTATAAATAAATAAACAAAACACAATAGTCACTGATTGCTATTTTATGTGCTACAATTCTAAGATACAGAATTTCTGAAAGAGAAAAAAAGTCCAGGATAGTACTTGTTCTATTTCTGGAGTAACCACCAATAGAAAAAAATCACATTAGAATAACAAAAGCCCTGGTTTTTTTTTCCAATGATGGGGAAGAAAGAAATATTCAAACTCTTCTTAATAAAAAGTTTTCTTAAACTCACAGTTTTCTATGACACTGCTGAAGAAATTCTGAGCCAATGTTCCAAGGAGTACTTATAGTTCTAGAAAAGTACCCACAGACCAGACAAAAGGAGCACACTAGTTCAGCTTCCTCTTTGAACCCATAAACCCCAAAAGTGTCTTGGCGTTTTCACCTCTTCTCTCCTCTTAACTATAGAAAAAAGATTACAGTTTTAACATATTCCTGTGATTTCACCATTTCCTGGCTATTTTTAGCTCTCCCTGGGGAGACACAACTCTCCAAAGCAAGGATGTACCTAAAATTTGGCAGTGCTTCTCTCAATACATCCAAAAGAGCAGGGGCAGAGAAGAATTTTATGATTGCATCCCTCTGAAGGAAAGAGAGACCAATCAAAACTATGTAAAATATACTTTAAAAGAGAAAGCATGTCCAACTTTAGAGCTCAAAAATGGATGAGTTCTCATGGGGGCCTAAGGTGTCCATCCTTCTCCCAAGCTTCAATCCTTCTCCCAAAACCTTCTTTTTACAAGAGGGAGTCGTTGTTGGATAAACTTTCTTAAGCTTAGGAAAGCTTAAGGAACTCAGGAGCAATCAAAGCAACATGATGGTGATGGAATTTTCAGTGCCAGCCACCGATAAAGGCTGAATGCAGTGAAATTCTGCCTCAATGTGAAACCAGATCTACTAGATCAAAAATACTGACAAATTATGATGTTTTCACAAGTTTACAACGGGCAAAAGTCCTGAAAGCAGACCCTAATTTCAGGTTTGTGGTAAAGCAAACTTCTGAACTATTCATGTGCAAAACAGGCATTTATGAAAACCCCATAATTTAAATACTGGGAGTTTTCTTTCTGTTTTATTCATTATAAATGTTCCATATTCAGCCATTCATTTTGTTTTAGGGATTCTTTCTCTCTTGATTTTCTGACTTTTCAAATAGAGACTCTTGCCCACAACATCTCAGAAGTTAAGTTGGATTTGGATCAAAATGACAAAAAATTTCAAAAGTCTGAAAGGGAAAAGAAACTTTCAGAAAAAAAATTAATAGCCTGTTTGCAGCAGTATTAAAAATGGAATTCCTTGGCCTCTGCTGGTGTTGTTTGGATATGTCACAGGCTGTTACATCAGTCATGTTCTGTTATGTTAATATGTTGAGATGAATCACAGCAAGGCCACAGCAGCCAAGAAATGTCAAACACCAACACCTTGACACAAAGTGAGAGCCAGCCCTTCTGTGTGCTCAGGCCTTTGATTTGCCAGCAAATATTCCACAAAAACACACAGCCCAAGTTCCATGCACTTACTGGAAAGAGAAAATGAAGTCTTTTTTTTTCTCATCAGATGGGTTTTGCTTTAACTAAAAGAACCCTACAAGTTGAAATACCATAAGGCTTCATCTTCTCAAGTCATCACCTTCTCATTTTAAAGACAGGTATATTTATTCACCCTCTTGTCATGAAAAAGCAAGAGACCAAATTCTGTAAGAAGAAATGATGGAAAGTCACTGAGAAAACACTGGCATCTTGTTTCTGGGATGTGGCACAGAGGTTGTCACCTCCAACCAGGTAACAAAATAAAACCAGTGGGGAATTCTCTCATTCCTGATGAATTATCAGCAATTGATAAACCAGAGAATAAATTATTTGGAGTGACATATTGAAATATAAGTAGAAATGTACCTGTAATTTTAATACCATGTCAGGTCACTGATGGAGTTTTAATTTATTTAGAAATAGAGGTTAAAAAAAGAGGCTTGTGAATAAATTCCATGACTACTGTTATCATTCAGTACTTAGCAACCCTGCTGAACACGACGGTTCCTGATATTACAGCAATCCTCTGTGCTGTACTGGCACCACTTCCAATTTAAATAACATCTGACAGAAAGTCTCCTTTGGATCAGTTTATCAGATGATTTACATCTGTGGTCAAACCATCTCTTCATTTTCCCTATTAGAGGATTAATACACTGATTTGTATTTTTACAGTTTTAGGTTTTTTTTCTGCTAGCCCTGAAGCTCAGTTTCTCTCTCTCCAACTTAAACATGCAGCCATGTAAATGTGATCCTCCTTTTGTAGCACATCTTCCAGGGAGCAGACCAGCAAGGATTCCATAGAAAAATCAGTGCAATAGCAACTTAAATTATTCCACTGCAAGCATTAACCTCCCACTGCATTTACATTTGGAAAGTTAGTCCTCCTGAACTCACTCCAAGCATTATAAAGGCTCAGAGGGCTGGATTTAATAAAAACAACTTGGTCAGAGTAGCTTAAATTTATACAAGTACAAAGGGAAGTCATTAGAGATGCAGTTCACGTAAAAGCCATGCACTTATGCATTTCAATTCTGTCCCTTTTTCTACTTTAGCAGAAGTACATGAGAAGAAGAAAAAAAGAAGATCAAAAGCTATGGAAGTTTTACAAGAAGCCAAGTTAGTTCATAAGACCATATAACAAAGTAATGTTATTTTCCAAGTCAATGTGGCCTTAAGTGCCTTAAATACGCCTCGAGCTTGCTGGAGGCGAACAGCTCCTGCAGACCATCCTGCTTCTTGTCTACTTTTTGTTCATTCATTAGGAAAAGTTTTCCATTTCATGTCTTACCTACCTCAGTCTTCCTCCTGCTCTGAGAGCACTTTTTAGTCACTTTGAGAGCCCATCAGCCAAATGTGCTCTGACTCAGCCTCTCCCCTCACCCCTGCCCATCACAGGCACACCTGGACATGCACATTCCCTGCACAGAAATGGGGTTTGTTCCATCTTGCCCTAAAAACACTGTTGGTGTGGTACCCTTTGCCTGTAGGTTTGCTGTGCTTAACAGGATTACCAGCTGTCACTAAATTCATGAGCTGTTCATAAATCTAACTGCATTCTTTGGACAGCTGTTCATCTGGGCATAAACACGTTAATTCTAATAGCCACATTAGTTCTACAAGTTTATTTGTTTGGTTGTGATTTTTTTAGCTTTCACTCAGTATAATTACTTCTGACACTCTCCCATCAAATAACTTTTTGTTGTTGAGAGTTTTCATACTTCTGTTTGTTTTAAGCTAAACCACAACAAATTTTTGCCATAGCAGATGCTGTAGCACGATGGACAGGCTGTCATAAACAGATGGACTTGCTCTAAATCCAACCCCCAAAAAAACATCCCATCAAGGATGAAGGGCTGGTCTCCTGGGAGAAGCAGTCAATACTCAGCACACCTTCCCCAGTGTTTGCTCAGCAGATCTCCTGGGCAAATTCCAAACAAGAAACCATGGATGTGCCAATAGGAAAGGGAAACATAGGCAGTATTTTACCCAAAATACAGCAAGCAGCTCGACCTCATGCATAAGCTGTCCCTGTTGTGGGATTTTGATGTGTTAACAGACACAGGATGGAGACAGAGGGAGGATAACAGGGCGAGGAGGGAGCAGGTGAGGATTGGGATCACGAGTCAGAGAGTGGCTCAGTAGAGGATCATGGAGCCAGTCTCTGTCTCTGTCTCTGTCTCTGTCTCCTGTACCCATAAATCCAAAGGCAGCAAGATGTGCTAATCTGTATTCTGTGCACAGAAGGTTTCCTCTGTGCTGAGGGAAACGAGGCAGTTTCAGTTCTATTGACTCACCAGCATCTCAGTGAGCCTCTGGAGCAGTTTCCTTCCCCTCCTTCCTGAGGGCTGCTCTGTTTCATGGCTTACCAGACCAAGAATGACTACCTGGTATCATCCCTGGCAGACACACAACTAACTACTGACCACAGCAGGGCTAAACAAACTCCTTGTTCTGTCTGAAAAGTCACTCATATTGGATTCCTTGAGATTCTGGCAACTTGACTATACAGCACCCACGTGTTTCTTTACTTCTCTGGATTTATGGGTGCTCTGAACATCTCTGAATCTGATGTACTGTAACAGAAGCACCTGAAATAAACTGCTACGTACTTAAGTGTGGTTAACTTCTCTGTGATTATTTATCCCCTTCTATAAAATATATTACAAGTACATAACATAGAAAAAATATCATTATTGACTAAATTCAGACATGTGATCATCAACCTGCCTCTGGATGTCACTGTTCTGTGAGAGCTGAAAACACTTAAGGGAAGAAAAAGGTGAAGAAAAAACAAAAGACTAAAAAAGCACCCTATGTTCTACAGACTTAAAATGTAGAACAGTCTAAACTCTTAGATTAAAAAGTATTGGTTACATTCTTCCTTTTGGTTCCACTTGCAGCAAGGTTCTGTTGAGAGGGTGGATATCTGAAAAGAGCTCTGTAAATTGCCTGCATAAAGCCAAGCAAACAGCTGCACTGTAAAAACATTCCTCAGGAATTTCACAGGCATTATCTAAAAGAGATGGCACAGAAAAGAGCAAGTGGATTTTCCATTATTCCAACGCATTTACTGTGTTCTGATGGACTGCTGTGATAAGGAAAGGAGGCACAAATCAATTTGGATTTTACATTCTATTTAATTGCATATACATCGGAGTGTGTTGGGGCTTTGTGTGCAATCTGTGAGCTGTCATCAGCACAATAAAGCTGCTTGTATCACTTGCACCACCACAACCAGAATATATCTTTGCATCTGGGAAGCAGAAGGGAATTCTTGGTTGAAGATTACTAGGCTTGAATCAAGATCCACTAAAGCCTTTTTTTCTAATCTGTCAGAATGAAATGGCTTAAAGCAGGCAGAATTTTTCCCATATAACTTCTCTCCTTAATGCAGAGATGAAGTAAACACACTGCATCAGTGTAGAATAAATTTTACAGTACTCCAGGCTTGCCTGCCACTCTGGTTATGCTTTGTTTTACTCTCCAGGAAGCAAAGCAATGCAGAATCTCCTGTTTTCCAGCGAGGGAGCTGGCAGCCATCTGCACAGTTCCAGAGCACAGAGACTCATCCCTGGGAGATCCATAATTCAGGAGATGATCCAGGCTTGCTCCATCCTCTGTTCTAAGAGGTGAAAAGCTGTGTCAGCACCAGGGGCTGCCCAGTGGATTGAGCTCTCTGTAAAGGAGATTTTAGCAGGGATGTGGGTCCCAGCAGAGCCAGGGGACTGCAGTCCAGCAGGGCTCAGCTCCAGGGGGTATCAGATTGCCCAAAGAATTGTTATCTTTTGCTCTAAGCTGCTCCTAGAGCACTCTTTGCCCTCTCTGTGCCTGAGTGTAAGTGTGCTGGGAGTTTTGGGGTGTTTTATGGTGTTTGTGGAGTCAAGGTTCATCACTGACATTGCATATCCCTGAAAATTTAAAGCAAAGTTTCAGAGGTAAGCAGTGGTAAGAATCATGCTGTCTGTTCCCAGTCACTTTTTTGGGCATCTCAACGGGATAAAGTACAGAGTGGAGTGATTGTGTTCCAAAAGGATGAGTTATCCATGCATGGAAAAAGATGCAGCAAATTCAAAAGAGCCACAGAAGGGAATTCTGGAAACCTCCACTTGGGGCATGAGAGAGGGAATATTGTCACTAAAATAACTGCTGGATTTTCCAGAAGTAGCTTTAGCCTTTGGCTACCCACCACGACTGCCAGGACTGCAGCAGAGGTGAGGCAGCTGTAATTATTGTGCTGTTGTCTCATAATTCCTATTTTAAGCCAACATTTCATGTTCCAGTTATAGAGACCATCATTTTCTAACTCTGATCAGCTCACAAATCTTCTACAGCAGAAGAACCTTCCCTTAAACCCCGCCATGGCAGTACTCTAAAATATCCCTGGGTGACTGATTTTGTCAAGTCTAATCATCTTGGATAAGACAGCTGAGATTTCAATTTGCTCAGGCGTGAGCTCTCACCACTCCACAACACTATTTATAAGGGCATTGTGTTGACTGCAAAGGCTTGGTGATTAAATCACCTTTTTCAAGACAATTTCCAGCTTTGCCAGGGAGACTCCCTAATCAGTGACCCATATAATTACTTTTCCATGTAGATTGACTTTGAGAACTGATCATTAATGCTCCAAACATACGGATATCAGTGTTTAAATACCCACAATCATAAATATTGCCAGGAGCAAAATTTCCCAGTAGGTTTTGTTGGCTATAGTGGCCCAAAAGATTCAGAAATACAAAGACATTATAAGTTAGAAGACTCCATTGGAACAGAGAGGAAAAATTGGTGGGGCTTTCTATAGGCCTTGATTTCTGCTGGGGACTTGAGTGACAACAAATAAGTGACACCCAAATGTGTGCTCTGAACACTGGAATGTTGGTTGTTCTTGCTTCAGTGTTTTCCGAGGAAAGGAAAATTTTGTAACCTATAAAAAGTAGAATACTAAAATGATACCAGAACAAAAATATATGGACATAAGAAAGTCAATGACAAAAAAATCTAAAGCCTGCAGAAATCTTCTTTTTTTTTTTTTTTTTTCACTCCTTGGACAGATAATTTCAATTTCAGCTCCCTTTGCTGAGCCCTGGAGACAGAATGGTCAATGTGAGAGGCCAAAGTGACAGGCCACAGCACTCTGCCTTTCATTTTAGGTCACTGCTTTTGAAAAACCAAACACTTTCTTATGTCAATAGGAAATAACATAAAAATGGTAAAAGCTTTATGAGAGATGTGTCTCTTTTATGTATTTTTTTTCCCCTAACTTAGAATCTTAGTAAAAGAAAGAGCAACTACACAAAACAACCGTAAACTTCTCAGCACCACTAAAACACCTGATGATTACATTTGTCCATTTTTATCACACAAATAACTCATTCACCCCCGGGGCCAGTATTCATTTTTATCTGTACCTAAACAAGATTTTAATTTGAGAAATAAAAGCCTCTACCTTGGACTGCTCATGCTGTGCAAGATTATCAACTGATAATTTTTTTTTTTAATGCAGTGGGGACCTCACCCCATAAATTCCTCAGTGTTCACTCTGGGACCATTTGCACATTTGATGTGATCTCCAGATTAAACAATGGACTTCCAGCACTCCAAAAGTTCTAATATTCCTCAGCTGACAGGGATGGAAACAAAGCACACAGAAAGCAGATTCCCAAGGGATAACAGCACATTAACTCTGGTCACAAAAGCAGAGCAGCAGGGATTGTGTAGCCAAGCTGATGAACTGCACCTTCAAGTTCTCCACACAAGCTCAGGGCTATCATCACTACGTCCTAAAAAAACCCCAAGCAACCTGCCTGACACAGGCTGGAGCTTGAGAAGCTTCAGCAGAACCATTATTTAAACATACTGGCTTGGTCTCACAGCTTTTATGTGTACAAAGTAATAATACAATGCCGTCAAGTGCACTTCTAATATGCCTTGCAATTATGGTACCAAGCACTAATTGCACTGTTATTGCTCATTTTTATGATGAGAATTTCACTTTTTTTTTTTTTTTCTTAGTTCATGGGAATAGGAAACCTCACAGAAAACCATGGTTGTAAATTTTAATTGCTGAGCCTTAATCACAAAAAGTAGTGAGAGAGGGAATTAGTCAAATAGAGAGGAGCAGAAAAAAATTACTTATATCTATGCAGCTTGCCAGAATGACATCTGGGACTGTCAAGACTGGCAGTTGAGATTCTACAGGATGAAACTTTGAAAAATATGTACATTCTTTAACTTGAGCTAGCTCAGCAAATTTCCTGTGCTTTTCTGAAATCTTTGCAGCAGCTTGGAAGAGAAGAATCCTTCCCCCCCCATCCCCCACCTGCCTCAACCAGGTGAAAATTTTAATGGTGAAAGTTCTCATTCTATTAACTTAATGGGTGACATAGAATAATCAGAATCAGTCTCAGAAAGAATCAGTCTCAACTATCAGACATGGATTTAACCAGATAATTCTGGCCTAAATTTGACATTCAAAATGAGAAGTAACTGAGATATTTTGGTATTCATAAAATAAAGCATACTTATACAAGAAATTGTTTCATTTACCAGAGTTTAAATTCATTTGATAACACTTTTAAAAGACATTTTTATTTTTTTCTGGTTTTAATTTAGTGAGCTGCATTCTGTGAACACCAAAACCTGAATTTTATTGTAGTTACAGAAATGTGGGTCTGCACCCACTGTTTCTGGGCAGCATGTCACTTCATCCTTTCTCTCTGTTAAATTCTGGACTATACCAAAATTCATTTTAATATTCATGCAGAATATTAAGCAATATTTTTAAGCCTTAACATTAGCAAGAGTAATTTCATTTAATTTTTTCACATCTAAAAATGACAGAGAAATTTTAATTTAAAGTGCATTTCCTGCAAACTATCAATTTACTTCTCTCACAAGGATGTTTTTTAGGAGCCATCTCCTTGGTAGGGTTGAGAATTTCCTGTTTCTAAAGAGTTTTTTAATTTGGAGCAGACTGAAAAAATCAGGAGGAAGAGAATCCAACAACAACAAAAATCCAACAACAACAGAAATACAACAACAACAAAAACCAACAAAAAAAAACCCATAGTGAATAGTGAAGATAAGGAGGAACCAATAAACAGAGCCAGTATAAATTCAAGCATTACAGAGATTACTGAAGTTGATGTGAGAGAGAAGTTCTCCAGATGTTTGCATTGAAGGCAGTGCAGATGTTTTGGATGGATTTAGATGGATTTTCTGCTCCTTCAGGAGAAGCAATCCAGCATTTCCCAGGAGTGCAGCTCCACGAGCAAAGCTCCCAGCTCAGGATGCCAACATCCCTGTCTGCCCTCCCCACACATCTCATCTCACCACCTGCAGAATTTCCAACCATTCCCTGACTCATCAAAGCCCCTGTCAAGCCTCATAACTCTCACTGGAAGCAAACTGCTTCTTCAGTTCTCATGCAGCCTTTATTGCACCAACTGGGTGCTTGGTTTTTGTTTTTTTGGTTTTTTTTTTTCTTTTCTTTAATGACCTGAATTTGGAGGCACAGAAAGTCTTGCTCTGGTAGCAGACTTTATTTTGCTAATACATTTTATAGGTAAGGTGTGATTAACAGCTGGAACAGTTCTACATAAAACTGCTAAAAATTTGCAAACTAATATTAGTATTATAACCACAATATTCAGGGCAAAATTGCTTTGAGGAATTATTTTAGTTAATTGCCTCACAAAATGCCTTGGGCTTTTTTAAGGTTCTTATACTGTAAAAGAAAAATAAAAAGACTTATGCATCTAAATGTTTTTCTCTATTAAAATCATAAAGAGGTATGTTGGTTTTATTAGTAGAATCACAGAATGGGTTGGAAGGAACTTTAAAATTTATCCCATCCCATCCCCTTCCACTGTCCCAGACTCTCCAAGCCCTGTCCAACCTGGCCTTGGGCACTGCCAGGAACTTTATATTCATTCCTAGATAACTTTCCTGGTATTTCTAACCCAGCTCAGCACTATTTTTTTTTTACCTTTACCCCATAAGAATTCTATATAATAATAAAAAATACATTATTAAGCTGGAGTAGGATCTACTTTGAGCTTTTATTTAACCTTCTGCGTTTCTGCTGCTTCTCCATTGCACAAATTTAAGAGTAACTTTGAAAGCTTAGTTTCAAAGTTGTTAGTCCCATAATTCTACATCACAGCATGACAGAAATCACACAAAGATCAGAAGAAAAACTCAAAAGAACTGATCAGAAGGACCAGAGGTTCCCAACCTGGCAGCATTTTACATTACAAGACAGGACATTAATAATATGTCACAGGTGGAGTGGAGGTGGAGAATTCAGGCTGGAGTTAATAACATCATTTCCACACCAGATCAGGCAACCTCAGCCACCTTCACTGCACTTGTGCAGCCAGAGCTGGTCAAGGATTTGAGCTCTTACAAACAGCGAAACTCCATGCAAACACTGCTCTTTCCTCCTCTGCATGGGAAATCACACCTGAAAGGGTGAAGGAATTCTTATGGATAACCAGGATATTGTGAAAATACCAAGTTATATCAAATATTTCCCCTTCTCTTTTCTCTCACAGCCAACACACTTTCTAATAAAGGCCTTTGCATCTAAAGATATATTTCCTTGACCTACAGGTTATTAGAATAATACAATCTGCCCTGTCCTCCATCTTTCAAGGGATCTAGAGAAGGTCTGAAAACCTTTTGGAACATCATTGTTGTAAAAGAGGCCACAAAGGGGCACATTCCACATATGGAAACTGATTCCACTACACGTGGGGATGTAACGGAGAGGAAGACTTTAAGAGCTGTGTTTAGTTTTGTCACTCTTGTACAGAATATAGACAAGGTGTTCTATATATTCTTGCAGAGTGCCAGCTCTCTTCAGGGATCACTCCTCAGTAAGGCAACCACACAGCTCAGCTCCTGTCTGAGCCCTGCCAAAAAACATCATCCCAATCCTCCTTTGGCTGTGCTGCAGCCCTCCCACCTGGGGGACAGGAACAACACTGACCAATTCACTACATAAATGCCGTATCACCAAATTATTACATCCAAATCTCAAAATCACATCAAACTCACCTCATGGCTAACTTGTGCATTGCTGCTTTTAGCCTAATGATTAAAGCCTGCAGGGTCAGAATGGGAAATATTTTGTCTCCTTTCTCTGCAGAAAATGTGGAGTTTTAACTCCTACTAATTTCCAGATATTTATATTGCATTTATAAAAAGGAAAAGACCAACCAACCAAAAAAAGCAAACCCATGAAGTAAGTGCCTGGGCTTCAACAGACCACAGTCAAATTTCAAACTCTATGAACCTCAGCACGATTTCTACCTACCTTAATTCAAAATGATTTTATTGGGTCAGTGGAATTCCAGTCATTTACATCAAGTGTAAAATGCTGGGGGACAAAACTGGGGAAGAGCTGTACAGACCTTCAGGCCAGGACTTTGATGATCCTTGTGGGTCCCTTCCAGCTCAGGATATTCTAAGCAGACACAGCAAGCCAAACATGTTACACAGCCTCACTGCTCTTTGACAAGGAAGAGTTGAAATGAAGTTATTTTATCATTCTTACTCTTTACTGGAGTAAAATATGGATGGATCACGTTAGAAATTGTTGGACTAAAAAAAACCCTAAATTTGAATAATCCCTTTCCATTTCCTTTAGTCTAACATGGCACATAGAGGATCAACACAACGTGGAATGATGAATATAAAAAGTGGGGCAGATGTAAAAAAGTTCTTCAATGAAAATAAACAAGAGCTGTTGTTTTGCTGAGCAACTCCAGCAGTCATGGTGGCTTCTCCTGTTATCTGATGCCATAGCAACAATAATCCGTTTTCAAGCTCCTAGTTAAGGTAATATATTATCATGACAGCTGTGTTAGACTGCCTCTCCTTTGCTCTTGACTTTACACAACAATGTTAAGATGTTTTTTAACCAAGTTTTCAAGTTGAAAATAACATAGTGTCAAAATATTTTCTCTGAACCAATCAGCACTATTGAAAAACATCACTGAGCTTTGCATTTCCATGACAACTTGTCTCAAATGTTACAAAGCTGCACCAAATTTCCTTACAAAGAAGGGTTCTTGCAAGAAAAATTGATTCACGTAACCTACTACACCTTAAAAACCTACATATGTTTTGTATGTTCATGACAAAACTGTATTGGCAATGTTTAGGTTTTCCAGATTTACGTTTCTGGTGGGAACTTTTCATAAATGGCAGGGGTAACCTCTCTGTTTTAATACAATGTAGATTCAGGTGTGAATTGTTGATTACAAGGTAGATGCAAGAATTACAAACACACGAATGTGAAAATTGAGAAATTATTTCCACCAAACAGAGCAGGGGCAATTTTGGCTTGAACTGACAGTTATACAATTAAAATGGGAAAAAAACCAAAAAAACAAAAAACAAACAAACCAAAACAAACCTTCTATAATTTTCCTGTATTTCCCCCTGGAGCTGAGAAACTCAAAATCCTTGCTTCTTCTAAAGATAGCTCATCTTGTGATCCCAATGATTTCTGTTTAAGGAAAATAATCCCTTTAATACACTGGCAGAGATGTCTTATCAAACACAGTCTGCTATGGGATTAACAATTTACTATCAAATCTAAAATCACTCAGATTAGTGATACAGTATGATTAGCGTGGAATAAACATCACAAAGCATTATAAACCTACAAGTAAATTTCATTTGTAGTGGATTTGCAGATAACCAATTACAATTTACAATCCATTTACAATGGATTTCGGTGTACTTTAAGGAGGTCTTTTATTAACAGTTGGATAGGGGGAAAAATATTGGCGTTCCAGTACTATTTCACCTACCCCATTATTGCAAACTCATAAAGCACAGGGTAAAATGATAATGAAAATGCTTAAATTAGGTATCCTTGCACAATTAAATCGAACTTCTAATAGAGCAGTACTACCCCTTTCCAATAACTCTGCTCTCTGCATGGGCAGGGACTGTGGGGAGTGCAAAAAGAATTAGAAAAACCTGCACAAAATGAAACGGAAAATCAAGGACTTAGGATAATTATTTACTTTTATATGGTTATAGAATATCCTTCTAATTCATATTTCCATGGATGTGACTTCCTTTTTGATTAAAAAAAAAGAATTTTAATGGCATTGACAAATGTGTTCAAAGTCAGATGCAGTCTCAGTTTTAACTGGTTGACATAACCCAAGCTGGGACTTTATTACATTGTGGAGATCAAATCAAAAATAGGTGTCAAAAAGTTGTTACATACTTGATTTTTTATTAATAGACTTTATTATATCTGTAATTTTTGTCCACTATAAACATTAAAGAAGAGTATTTTTCATGACTAAAATAGAATGAGAAAACCCTGAATTTGTGAGCTTTATCCAGAGGTTCATTTCATGAGTGGAATTGCTTTGAGTAAAGCAATCAGTCTTTCAGAGAGTGCCTCTAGAAAGTGATGGTTGCATTTCACTCTGGCTAGGGAGGAAACTCTGGGAAACATTGCTGAAAACCCTGTTAATGATCCCAAATGATTTCTGTGTAAATCATTAAACGAAGAGAGATTCCCAAACCCTCACATTTTCAAGTGATTTGTCTGCCTGGCTGACAAGCTCCAGTGAAAGACAATTCTATGGCACAGAACATGATTCCACGGAGCCTGCTGTGATCAATCTAAATAAAGGATGGAATGTAAAATGCTTCTCTGCATTGATTTCACTACATCTGGCAGTAATCATTCCAGCCTCCTTGATTGACTCCTAAAATTGCAGCCCACATTTTTCAGAGCGACACATCCCCACCACCACACCAGTTCTGGCACAAAGAACTCATTATTAAGCGTCTTTCTAAAAGTGACGTTAAACCCTCGTAAAAAATGACCAGACAAGACACATTCTGGTTCTGTCTGGGTGATGGAAAATAGCAACAACCCCCCCGGAGAATGAGGAATTCTGAGGAAATGGCATTGTTTTCAAAGGATAAAAGGAAGAATGTGCTATTCTACCTTGGCTTGACATTAATTTGACTGCTGAACTGGCCTCTCTGACAGATGAGCGCCAGCTACTCACTCTGGGCAAAACTCTTGTATGATTATTAAGAAATTCTATTAATTTCCTTCTATTTAAGATGTTTAGTCCACAATCAGTGGACTATTTAACAAGTAATTATTTAACAATTATTTAACAAGTAATTAACACCAAAGCAGTGAGTTATCTCACCATAACGAGATGTACTCCACAGATGGAAGAAACAGGTAAAAGAAACTCCAGCCCACTTTTCCACACAACAGCAGCATCCCAGAACAGTGAAATTCATTACACCCAAACCTGAACATTGCAGTGCCAACAATTTGAAAGTTTTGCCTTTTTTCCTGACTTTTCCCAAGCGCAATGAGCATGGCTTTTCATTGCTGAAGTGCTAAATAAACCATGTCCACTCCTGCACACAGGAAATCAGCCAAGAATCAACAACCACCTGTCAGGAGGATTTCCTGTGTCACTCCCATTGTATGATACAGTTTCCATTTTGGGTTTTGAAGGGATAGCCAATAGGTTAAAAATAAAATGTTTTAAGCAATCACAATAGCTTGGGATTTAAGAAAAAAAAAACAAACACAATATAAAAAGCTTTTAATAAAAAGCTTTTCATTCCAAAAGTATATAGCAATTTAAAAAACCCAAAAATGAATTTCCTGATACCTCCCAACAGACGAGATTCTTTTGGGGTATTTTTACATTTTTTTGAGAATTAATCTGAAGTTTTCCCAGCGTGCTTCAATCCTTTAATTTGGTTTAGCAGGTAAATGATTTCAACAACAAAAATGTCATCCTCCTAAACCTCCTATGGCAACATGGCACCTACTCTGCACCTGTGCTGCCAGGAACAAATGTGTTGTTGGGTTTATTGATGTTACCTGAAGCAATTTGTTGGCCTCACTGCCTCCAGCAAGTGGGCATGCCAAATCCACAAGAGTAATAATTATTTTAATGTATTCTCTTGTTTGGATCTCCATTTCAGTAACTGCCTCCCCTCAAAATCAAATAGAATAATTTAACTCCATTACTAGCTGAATATTACAAAAAGAAATAAAATTAATTAAAAGAAGGCAAATTCCTGCAGCTCTTTCTCAATCTTTTCAGCAAGATGCAGAAGCAAACAACAAACTTTATTCAGCCTCTTTTAAAAGCAGATCATTAAACTATTCCATTCCTCAAATTACTTAGCCCCATCTGTACCCTTGCCAAGGCACTAAGACAAATTAAAGAGGGAGGTGCACATTTTCTAGGAGGCACTTTAATATATTCTCATGTTTGCCCTGCATAAGACTTTTACTATCTTCTCACAATTACTCTTTGAGAGAGAGCAGGAGCAGAAGGAAGGGCTGGGTTTTGGTTTTTTTCTGTTTTTTTTCCTCCCACAAACAACACTGCAAACTTTTTCCATCTCTTTGGCCAGACAGTCTGGTCTCTACCCACCACTAGCTAGGATTATGTTTCTAATATAATAATTAATCACCAGATTTACAACCACACATGTAAAATACAAAACCAGATGCCCCTTAAAGATTTTATCCAGGGCTGCACTGGCTGCTGCCTGCTGTCCAGGTTTTTGCTCAATGCCATCACCTCAGAGCTGCCTCTGAAACTTTTGGAGCACAGATGGAATTCTGCAGAGACCTGGAAGCACACATGGAATAAGCTGAAATGAGCTTAATGCAGAAACAAATGTTTGGCAGTGCAAGATAATGACTGTGTAGCTTTTTGTGCGAATTAAGCACTTCTCAGGGTTGATTAGGGCTGCGTTTGTGGAGAATTCATAAAGACATTCATGAATAAAAATCACTTGCTGGACTTTGGTCTAGGCTAATCACTGTCTCTCTGGAGAAACAGCAGCAGAGGCAGGAAAACTTCTGCAATATCATATGTTAAGCATCTTCAACATTTTAAACTCAAAATAATCTTAATCCCACATGCAGAATCAGATCCAGGCTAAAGCCACTCTTTTTCTGCCTTTCTCAGGCCTTCAAATACAGCCAAGCAATTGAGAGAAAACAGCTTAAATTAGAATAATTTTTATAGGTGAGTTATAAATCCCTGAAACCAGGAGTTTATAATCACCACACCCACACAACTGTGACACAGCTCCACGAAGATAAATCAGTCCTGTAAATCATATTGTATAAATCAGAAATTTGGAATGTAGATCTCAGCACTTCTTCATAAATCAGCAAAGCTGATCAACAGTAGGAACAATATTTTGGCAGTAAATCACATTTGACAAAGATAATCCCCTGTGTTAATTTGCTTAAATTTTTTTTAAGGTTGCATTTTGGGAGTTCTCCCTGTGAGCCTCCCAAACCAGATCCAAGATCCCAGAGAGAGATCCCAGGAGAGAGCTCTGCCTGCCCAGGGAGGGGTGCAGGGATGGTTTTGTTACTGATATTGATGCCACAGTTCATATCCAAAACAAACACCTGAAAACTGGGTTAAAACCTCAGAGCCTGCACATTCTGCTCTGCTCCAAAATCCAGAGCTCTGCTGAACAGACAGGTGTGACACCAGACATGGATATATAAAGTAATGAATGCAATGGGAAAAACCAACGAGGTGAAAGACAGAAGCTTTCTGTTCCTGGGTTTGTCTCACTAGGTACCACCCAGCCCAGTGTAACCTCATCTCTTCATTAAAAATTACAATTTTCAAGTACATGTCAAAATTTAGCTTTAAAATGAAGGAAATTGAATGAATGCAAGAAGAATACTGGCTTATTTTCTGGTTTTCCTGTGTAAATTTGCCAATGGTTTTCTTTAAAACAAACAAATGGGAAAAAAAATCCCTGAGAAATTGAATTTCTGACTTGTAAATCCTCTCCTAGTACAGTGAGAATGGCACTTTCTAGATAACACTTCTTCCTAGTACACACATTTAATGTGCTGTGTTTCTGAGTGAAAGCTGTTTATCTCTTCAGTGCAATCAGCAAAGAAACACATGCACATGTTCATTTAGAGCAGTTTAATAATGTTCTGTGTTTACTGAACTCAGGAAGGGTCATCTGGGTTCAAGCTTAACTCCTCTTGCCTCCAGCCTTGAAAAATGAGGGGAAAGCTATTTGTTTTCTCTTACTAAATGTTCAAGAAATTATTACTGAAGGATACCTTTCAGCCTCAATAAACAGAAAATGCAGAATGAAATAGTTTCTTTCCTCAGTGGAATTATTTATTGCCTCTGACACAAACCAGGGCCATCAGAGTGGGGTTACCTGCGCTCACCTTCCCAAACTACACTTACAGCAACAGTCTCTATGGATGTGAAATTGAGATTTCTCCTGAGGAAATATGTCACTTCCAAAAGTCCTGATGCCACCAGAGGAATGATGCACCAGAATAAATATTTTCCATTTTTAACACGGCTGTTCCTCCAGTGTAAAGGGCTGAGGGGATAAAGGAGAAAAGCCACAAACTCAGCTCCTCTCCATCCACCTGCACCTCTGGTGGCTAAACAGAGAAAAGAGAATTATGGCATTAAAATACCCCTGCAGCCCTCCCAGGAAATGAGGAATTTGGACAGGGTGTTGCAGCTCTCTGCCCCAAACCACTGTAGGTTCATGCTTTAGAGGCAAGAGAAAAAAATTTTCTGTAGGATCATGCACCACAAATTACAGGACTGATTTAACCAGCAAATTAATGCACAAAATAGATAAAGATAAATTAAGTAGAATATAATGTAGAGTCCTTGTGTAATTACAATTTCAGATAGCAAGAACTGATATGAAGTCCCTAGTTACACAGTATTTTCATATTGGATTTTTCAATAGTGAGTTAGTAGGTTCTGTTAAAAAAACAGAAAAAGTCATTTTGGCTTTTCTCCTGGTAATATTCAGAAATGTGAATGAGATTCTAGTATTTGGGATGTGCTTGTACCAACACTTACACAATGTGAATTATGTTTAAATGATTCCACCTTCATAAATGACTGAAAAAGGGAGTCATAAGTGGAATGCTCACCATGCTTTACTGAAGTAATTGAAGTTTGCCATCCCAATAATTAACTTCAATCACAAAGTTTGTGTTCTGACAATTCATTGTAAAGAAATATTTTTTTTTCACTCTGCTGGAATGTCTTCCATGTGCACACTACTTCATGGAGATAGAGAGATGTGGAAAAGAAGCAAACCCTGTAGCCAACAAAATCTTAATAGGTCAGGTTAATACAAATTTTATGGTAAGTTATGTTCATATCTTTAAAAAACCTCAAGTTATTTTGAAATGTTATTAAAATCTCTGCCCAAAAATACACTTTAAAGATTCACAGAGTCTGACCAACAGCAAAAAAAGTATTGCTGAGAATAACCTTTAGTTACAAAGGGAATTCAAACTGTGCAAAAGAAACCAAGTCTTTAATAGTTATTAATAATTATGCACAGACTTGTGAATGATTTTAATGGCATGATTTAATGCAAACTATTTCTGCCACATAGGTGTTTCCAAATATTTTATCCAGGATTCTTGGCCAGTCTCTTGTAACTGAAAAGGTTATAAAACTGCTTCTGAAGTACAACTGGAAACTGTTAAATGTAACTGTGAACAGCTCAGATATTTCCTTTTCAAGCTCATTTCTCTACCAAAGATGGGATTGCTGCAGTGTCTGGTACCTTTTATACCCCAGGGAGGAATTTTTCAACACAGCATCAAAGTGAACCAAAGTTTCCATGTGTGTGAAGGACAGAGGATAATAAAAATATAAACCCTGTGTCATCAAGGTGTTAACTTTACTTGAACTCACTTTAAAAAAAAAAAAAATGTTGAGTTATTCCTTCAGTGAATTGAAGAAATTAAATACAATTTATGGAGGAAAGCAAAACAAAGCATAGAGCAACCAGAGTTTTCTGGGAATCAGATATTCACCTTCCCCCATCCCTCTACAGCTTTGCTGTGCAGGATACATAAAGCTCCTGAAATATAATCCACATAAACAGATAAGAATTGGCAAGTTCCATTCTGAAAGTTCAATACTAAATTATAAATAAAACTCTGAAGCAGATGCAATTCATCTTCTCTGAATGTAAAGTGGGATAGATAAACATTGGTAAATGTTATGTATTTCAAAACACACAAAATTTAATCAAATTAAAGCTCTGTTTCACATTCTTTGGCTTTTATTCCAAGGAAATGTTCCTATTCTAACTAGCTGTATATTTATTTTAATATACAACACTGCAAAATATCATCTTACTTCTGTTATTTGCCTGAAGGAAATTCATTTCAAATATGAAACTTTTACACAATATTTACTGTTCAAGTATTGCAGCTTTTATTAAATGGGGCCAGACAGGATGCCAAGGGATTTAAAGAGAGAATTAATAACAACCATTGCTAATTTAAGCTTATGCACTACTTTATTGCAAAAGCAAGAATGAGGATAGGAAACCAGGGATAATCCAATTGATACTAAACATTTTGAACCTATTAAATGTATTTAAACAAAACACTTTTTAAAAGGGTACATTGCTAAAGTAACATACATAATCCATCAGAAACAGCAGAGAAAATTTATCTTTTCTTTTTAATTTGTGTACATTTGCAATAACAGTGAACGAATCTACCTTCCTCAGCTTCACATGATTACACAGATTTATTGAGGACAAATGAAAGGACAACTGTAATTCACAGAAGCTGCAAACCCCGATTTCAATTAACAAATCTCACAGAGTAAGGACAATGACACACCAGCAGGGCCATGGGGCAATTCAGGCTGAAAGGGACTGAGGAAATCCAGTCCAGTCCAGGACTGTAATACAGAAATCCAGAATTTCTGAACTAACATACAATTCATTTCTACAATTGTAGGGTAAGAAACTAGTTTGGTTTAATTTCCCTATTTAATGCAGTCATTGCCATTACAAGTCTAACTTTAATTCAACATGTACATTCTGAATCCAATACAGACTCTGTTGACTTTCTACAATGACATGTTATTCTTGTAGGATTATCTGTAATATTCATCAATGTAGTGTCTGACTGGTTTACAAATAATTAGTTAATTCATCTTCAGATCACTCCTCAGAATTGCCTATCATAACATCCTCAAATATCTTAGACAAAACCCCTTAAAAGTGGTGATTCCTAACTCACTATGGAAGCTAAGAATACAGTAATTAAAATTTTCCCCTTTTTATTTTTTATTCTTTACAAGGCTTTTCTTGTGATGAAAACATGGTTAAATTCCTTCAAGAACTTAAGCCCAGCCCTCTACAGCAGAGCCACTGCCATCAAAGGTCTTCAGTGTGAATTCTTGAAGATGGAAATCTATCAGAGAGTGTCAAGGAATCTTCACAGCAAATGGAGCTACAGCTCCTTTAAAGCAGCACATATGCACTGCTTAATTAGTATTAATACTAATTGTGCATCTGTTCTCTGCTATTTATAATAGCAAATATATAGCAGAATATAAGGCAAAAATACACTAAAGAAATGCAAATAACCTTGCATTAAATAATGTCAAGACTGTACAAAGCTGAAGAGACCATGGAGGTAATTTTGTGTTAAAATTCTTTATGGAAAAGATAAATTTTATGTATTGAAACCCAGAACTGTGAGTTTTATGAGAAAGCTGTATAAAACTAACTACAATAGATGATAATGAACTATATTAATTGTTAATTGTTCAGATAACCATTAGCTGGAATTATGTTTGAAGCATTAATGAAGGCATAAAAGGAAGCCCAAGCTAAGACACCTATGCTTAGAAGGTTTAGCAAGAGCTGCTCTGAGCTTATTTTGCCAAAATCTGAAAAACTACATCCTGTTGTAGTCTTGCACAAAATCTGTAATTTAAGGCCTCCTCTAAATCTCAATTCCTACACTGGTTCAAAGTTTTTATTTTGTGAAAAGCAGGTGGGTCCCACCTTGTGTAAAACACCCTGTCCTTCCCATTTATGTTTAAAATACTTTGAAAAATCACGAGCTCTCCAATGAAAATTGGGGGATATCCAGTCAAAAGAACAACTTATTTTCTAAATTTGAGTTGCTACTGTTCTTCAAAGCTTCTCCAAATCCTTTGGTGCTCACTGTGGTTTCTGTCACTGTTTTCCCTATCCTGTCCCACAGACCCACAGCAAAACCACATAATTTTTATGACCCCATTCCCTCACCATTTACAGGGCCCCACTGACTTTTCTACCATGGCAATAAATACAAACTTATCTTCACTACAAGTCTTTCAGAATAGGAATAATTCTCTAACAGTAAAAAGCCCACTAAAATGGGGAATATTAAGGAGGATAAAATTATCCTCACCTTGCTGCTCCATGGAGAGGCCAAGTTACAGCAGAAATATCACTTTTTACACAGAGGGATCACTGACCTTTCAAAGATCTGCACACTCTCTCATTTTTCCTTACTCTTGATTAAATGGCAGGAAGGCAATTTAATAAGAACAAAAAAAAAAAGTCATATTAATGCATGAAAGCTCATAAAAATGCAGTGAAAGCAGGTAAAACCCTGCTATAATGTAGAGAGAAAAGTCAGAATCAAACCAAACAAATAAATACCCAGTACCAAACAGACAAGTTTGTACCCAGCAACTGCAGAATTGCAGTTCCAAATACTGCAGAAAATTTAAAAAGTAAAAATATAAAAAGCCAGGCAACATTGTGATCACCATCACAGGGTCTGCAGGGTCCCTTTTTGCAGAGCCTTTTGTGATTCTCAGACCAAGAATTTCCCCGTGTGTATATTTAGTTCCCCATGCTAAGAAATTCTGCAGATATTCCCATACCCAAAGACACCATCACTGAAATGACCAACAGCAATTATAAACCTTTTCTCTCACATTGTCCGCATTCCACAGCCTCACTTTGGGTTTGTGACTTTTTTTTTCCCTGATAAGACTGCAAAAAATTCAGTTAAAACTGATCTGTTCTTCCAGCATCCCCATCCCAAAGTGTCTGCTTCTGGTTTCTCAAGAAAAAATTCAAAACTTCAGGATGATCAACCATTTTCCATTAAAAATTTCATTTTGTTCAGTGTTTGCTTTCCTTCCAAAAGTTTCAGTGACAAATTTTAAGCAAGCTAAAACAAACTGAGAACACAAATGAAGACATTCAGTGAAGACTGGTAGCTTTTTTCCTTCAAAACTTTCTATAAATAACCGGTGTCAGTTTTGACCATATCAGCACTAACTACCACATAAAAAATTTGTATTTCTACGAAAATACAAAATATAAGTCCTTTGCTTTTCCTGATTAAAACATTTCAGGCAGCAGTCTTTACAAGCATAAACTTTCTTTGATGATCTTCCAGTTTGCCACCATGTACAGATGGCAAGTTATAATGGGGAGGGATCATATACTAATTTGAGACATTTCCAGCTCAGATCATGAATCAAAGTGCTGGCACTCTATAACGAGAGATCGATAGTGTTTTTGTAGAAAGACCCTATAGAATTCTATAAATAATGAGTGTTTAGTGGGATGTGCAGGCAGCAGAGAACAAATTACATTTTCTCCAGAGGGGTCTTTAAAACCCCACCTCAAATGTGATAAATGTAGTGTGATGGAAAAGACTACAAATGTTAGAACGCTGTGCAGCATAATGTGCTGGGAAATTAGAATCCGGTGCATTCACTTTCTTCAGTTTAATGGTTGAGCAATCATTTCATCAAGACCTTTTCTCTTGTTACAGTAGCAGTGGGTCACAGCCAGCATTTCTCAAGGTTTTACAGATGGCAGCAAAACTAAATAATGTCTTTATTCCCAAAGGATCGGGATATTTAACATGCTTGTAGTTTGCTGCAAGGCGCTGCATGTGAAACACGTAAATATCTTCACCAACTCATTACACCTTACTCCAGGGTAATGAGGTAATGGTCTTCAGCTAAGGCACCATCTGGGAGTCCCAGAAATAGCTTTAATTACTGAGCTGCACTTCCTGCTCTTGGCAGGAGGGTGGGCACAGCACAGGCTCTGGGCCAGCTGGCGGCTCCAGCACTAGGGACAGATCCTGGATGACACCAACCCCAGGGACAGATCCTGGACACCTCCAACTCCAGGGACAGATCCTGGACACCTCCAACCCCAGGGACAGATCCTGGGTGACACCAACCCCAGGGACAGATCCTGGACACCGCCAACCCCAGGGACAGATCCTGGATGACACCAACCCCAGGGACATATCCTGGATGACACCAACCCCAGGGACAGATCCTGGGTGACACCAACCCCAGGGACAGATCCTGGACACCTTCCTTTCCTTGAACACCTCCAACACCATCCTGGACATCCTCCTGGCTTCTAATCCATGGGTTTCTGCCACCTCTGCAGTTGGGAGGTGTTTGGGGTGACCATAAAGAAACTGCCAAAAGTCATCTGCCCTTCTAACATTGTAAACTTCACCTCCCTTTTCTTCAACAAAACAACCAAGCCTCGACCTTGCTCTGGTCCCTCTTCCCTCCTCTCACTGATACAATATTCCAGCAAAGCAGAAGGAGACAGGAAGAAGAACACAACTCAGAAGAATTAGAGACAGAAGTAATAACTCAATTACTTCTTCACAGAGAGAAACTTCAAGCAGAAGTCACTCATTAATTTTGAAATAATCCCTTAAATCATGAGCACTATCAAAATCCTGAGAGAATACCCAGGTATTACCCAGAACTAGAAAACAAAGTCTAAGTCTCCAACCTGGGAAGCAATTCCTGGTTTAAGGATTTTTTATGTAATGTTTCCCACATGGACATCCCAACATACCAGTAAAAATCACTATCTCTTAGATCTTGGTCTTGGTCCCAAAATTTACTTATTCAAGCAGGAAAGGAATATGTGGAAAATTAAAAGGCTTTTCTACCATTTCAACATTTGATTCAAAACATGTCAGTTTAAATCTAAGAATTTCCTCTTATTCTACCCTCCCTTACTCTCGAAATGGAAGTGTTGAAAGGGACAGGTCACAGGCAGGCACCGGGATCTCTGTTTGCTGTTCCCTGGGTGTTCTGTCTCTCCTCTCTGACTCCACGTGCCTCTGCCCCTTGTGCAGGAGGAGTCCTGGCCCTCATTAATCACTCCTGTTAGCTGTGCACAAATTAACACCAGATCATTGACCTCCAGGACAACCTTTACAAATTCACATTTTCAAATGCAATTCGGAAAGAACCTCATGATTTCTCGGAGCAGGATTTTATCAGAGAGTTCCTGTGGGTTCTGTGAGACCTGCAGGCTCCCTGGAGTTCCTCTGCAGAGATGTGCTGTCAGTCCAGCCTGCAGTGCCTCACATTTTCAAATACTCAAGGAGGTTCAGAGTAAATAATGGGTGGCTTTCTCTGCCACCATAAATCAGGGCAAATAATGAATAAAAATAATGTTCTGCTTCACAGAGGTGAAGTTCTTTATACTTTTCTAATCAGCTGTAACTCAGAAAAATATGAATGCAAAGACCAACACTATGTCTAATGCCTCCAGAAGATTTAAGTGGGGAAAAGAACAGTGGTAACCAATAAACAAGATTTACCTGCTTGCTGTATGGCAATGTTATTTAATGCACATCTGTGTTTAGAAGCAGAGGAACACAACATCCTTTTCCTGGTTCTGTCAAGGTCATTGGAGCCATTCTGCTCAGACAGGAGTGGCCCAAAGTCACACAGTTAGCTTTAAGTTATTGCAAAGCTTCGATGCTAATTCATCTAAATGAACACCTATTCATTTTGATTTATTTCTGGAAGGGACTTAGTCAACTTGGAGGCTACAGTAAGTCAATAAATTTCATCAGCAGTTACAATCTCTTGGCATGGACTGAAAAGAAAGATGAAGTGACAAAACAGAGTCAGTAATGTGAAGGTGTTACAAATCTACCCATCCCTACCTGCCTCGATAAAAAGAGACACATGCTCAGTTTAGCAGTTATGAATTTTGGTGCCTTTGCTTTGCCAGGCAGAGGAACTCATGGGACCTTCTCTTCTCCCTACATTTCTGAAAACACAGCAAGCCACATGCAAAATTCAGGAAGTGAATGAATTTTAAAATCAACTAACTCTAGAATCAGTGGTTTATATCTATAGCTCTCTATGTGTGTTTACACAGGAAGGTAGAAATGTACATAAACACATAGACTTGGCAATAAAAATATTTAAATTAATAATTTTAGTTTGCTCTTATCGAGTCACAGGCTTTGCTTTTTTCTTATAGAATAAATTAAATTTTACACAATATAAAATAAACATTTACTTGGGAATTTCTGTCCACATATTGGCAAATGCAATGTTTTTATTTTTCCTTTTTTACTTTGTTTTAACAATTGCTGTTTGCCAGACTCAGGACTTCTACTCTAGGGACAAAAATCTCTTATTGTGAGTGGCCATGAGCTGAACACTCCGGCCACTTATCAAAGTATTTTGCTCATCCTCAGCAAAACAGGAAACCACATTTGTTTAGTGGTAAAGGAGTAGTAAAGGCCATAAGAAAGCAGCAGGGGAGTGTCTTTATTAATTCTACTATTACCAGAACAGTACTCAAAAGAATTTGGGGAATTTATTTCATTATGTCCTGAATAATTTAGTTTAGAACATGCTCATTAGGCACACTTGCACAGAAAAAATGCCATTACATGTTTTATAACAGAAGCAACATGAACTAAATAATGCACAGGACATTCTTATCATTGCTGTTACATCGATTTTGATATTTGGTATTTATTTTATCATTCTGGAGTGCCTGCAGGACAGAACACCACAGGAAGGGCAGAACGGAAATTAAAGTTATGCTGATAGGCAATAAAATTCTGTGTGGGGGACAAAAATTCTGTTATTCCAGACAGCAAAAATGTTGTTTAACTTCAGAAACAACAGCCCTTGCATAACTCATCTCTTCAATATAATTCAGCTCTAAAAGGCCTTCACATTCTGTCCTCACTATAAGGGCCAGATCCTTCAACAGCTTAGAACACTTTACATCTAAAAATCACTTTAATCACTTTTTAATCACTTTGTACTACTAAGTACCTTTGTATTTCTAACCAACAGCAACCAAATTAAGAAACAGTAAAGGAAAAAAAAACTATATTGAAAAACACATTACTGAGATTGCTAATTCACTGGATCTGTTCCAAGTTACTAAGGTTGACAAATTGCAAATAAATGAAAGTTTACCAATTTTTGTAAAGATCAGAAGCTGTTGTACTCAGCACACAAATATGGAATTGTACCTCTACTCACCCCAGAGATATTTTCTCAATTAAAAATATGAGACAAAAAATGTAAAGAAATTTTAGTTTGTGGAAGGAATAGATGTACAGCATGCACGTGGCATCCAGAAGAGTTAATATACAGTAACTGTTATATTTAGACATTAAAAAATTATCTGCTTGGAACAGGTAACTAGCCCAGTAATTATAGATACATATTTAGGCTGGACATTTAGCTTTCAAGTTAATTAACCAGCAAAAAAATTAACCTGGGGTGTCAGCAGGAAATTTTAAAAAAATCTTGATGTGTTAGAAACACAAAGCAGAGCACTCTGCTTCAAGGCTCTGATCAATTTAATTTTTTAATCACTGTCTCAGGCATTCATTCTATTATTCACACTCCTAATGCATTCATCCCAAGATGCCCCTGGGAAACTGCTAGATGCTGGAATGTTGGTGTATTAGCTCTGGAGGAGGTGGGGTGTATTTACTTGGGAAGGTCTGTGGTAAATAAATTACTGAGCAGTTTATCTGCTCTGGTTGGGATGTGCAGAGCTCCCCGTGCCCTCCCTGCTCAGGCTGGACACACATTCCAGATGTGACACATTCCAGGCAATCCCTTCAGCACCTGGGCTGTTTCTGAACACTCTCAAATTCACTGAGCATCATCTCCAAAGCTCCTGAAATTAAAAGTTTTCATCTGTCTGTGAATCAGTTCCTGCAATCCATAAACATCCATTTTCTCTGTCTCTCTCAGGGTCCCTCCACCCTCACTGCAGGGCACCGTGGGGCCGTTCCCTTCCTCCCAGTCTGCTGGATACAGCATAAACTAGATAAATTCTGGGAACATGAACACCTCTACTCTGCAATTTTGCTGCAATTCCTTTGTTTTCCTATCCATGTTTGGGGAAAGCCAAAGCTGAGATGTATCTGGCGCCTCTTCCTTTTCCAAATGCGTCAGGATTTGAAAAGCAGGCCATCAGTGCCAGTGAAGAACGAGAGCTTCATTAGACCTTCAGCCCAAACCAAGCTGCTAAAAGTGACATTTCCTTTCAGTCCCAAAATTCCCCTGCCATTTATCTATGCAGCAATCACCTCCTTCTCTCCCCTCTCCCTGATTATAGTCAGAATTCTTCAAATCACATGGACTGTATTTTGGATTCTCAAAAAAAAGATTTTTACAAAATCTTTTTCCTCACTCTGAGGAAAGACTGGATGCTGAGAAGGGGCTTTTCCATAGCTTATCAATAATAGATTTTTATGCAGATCATGATTATGATATTTTCTTTATTTACCACAGGAGTGGGAGATAAAATACTTGTACCTCATAAAAACACTCGCCCCCTCATCCACTAAAAAATACTTCAAGTTTTTGTAAGATCCTTTTTCTTCAGATTTTTTTAAACCTAACTTCTGAAGAAAAAGCTATGATATGTTTATGATTTAAACATAGTACTTTTCATACTGATTGCAAATAAATGCTTGAAAATTGTCTGATTTGCTCAGTTCAGCAAATGGAGATCCAGCTAAAATGTGAATTAGGAATTCTAGGATTCTAATCTTCTTACAAAATTTTTTTTGATCTCCCAAAGGGAACGCAACTAAAAGCTTGGAGCAATCTGAAAATTAGGAGAGATAAATGTAGCTAATGAAGTCTGGATAAAAAACATTACTTTAATTACCACATTTTATGTTTTGTCATTCATTAATCATGTCAACTAAGTGAACCAAATGACTTTTTCATTGGATATTAAAATACTTCTTTGTGCTTATACAGGTCCATTGCAGGTGATTATTTACTTTCAAAGAATTTAGTGAACAGCCTCTAAGACACAGACTAATGATGTCCAGAGGAGAACGAGGGCCAGGACCCGAGCTGAGGCAGAGTGCAGAACCCACCAGCCCCTTCCCTGTCCACATCACCCTCCAAAACAAAGATTGAAAGGAAAAATCGTGGCCAGAGGCTACTCAGCCATAACTCATCCTCCCAAGCCCTGTCACACCTGCCACTTGGAGCACTTAAATTTAAAATTTCATTTTTCAACGGAATTCTTTATTGAAACTACATTGACAGATCTGGATCTGCATCCCTCCTTCCACTAGTTCTAGGTCTGTTTGGGTTATTTTAAGGGAAAACACTGCATTACAATTTTAGAACACCATTTTATAACCCTGAAATGCTCATTAAAGGAAAAGTGCCCTCATGTTTCTCACAGGTGTTTAACATGAGTTCACCACTCTCACAGGCAGGATCGAGGACAGTTCAAGAGACACAAGCAGTGCTTGTCCCACCTGCTCACCTTTGAGTGCTTTTTCTGTTATTCTCGGAATTGTTTTTAGTCCATACAAGCAAACCTCTCCAGAAATCAAGGGGCTGAATCATTCCCTACACAGCCAAATCTGACACAGAGCAAATTCTTCTGCCCATATAGCAGTGGACAGCAATAGGTCATGTTGAGGTGAAGACTCAATATTCCATTATAATAAAATAATGCCAATACTTAGTGTGGCCTCCCATCTCGGAGAATTTTGGAAGCAATTATTAATCTTCATACTTTGCTATGAACCTGCTTGGGCTAAGTGAATAAATTCAGTATTTCTTTCTTTTTGAATTTCAATATGTTAAAATTGACTTTAAAATGGTATTAGTCTTGTGGAGAAGCAGAGACTGTAAACTAATAATGGGTGCTATTTTTAGAGATATTTTGAGTCTTGAAGGTTTTAAGGCAACTCTACTGGAAAGCCAGAGAAACCCTAAGTTATAAAGTGTCCTGCGTAGTTTTTACCTGTCACATAATTTTTGATATTAAATACTGAATTATAAGAAAGCTAATTATGAAATTACCAGCGTGGAAAATAGCTCATTACCCAGTAAAGAAGGGGAATAAAAATCTTGCAAAACCAAATTCTTACTGGTGGCTTTAAAAAGGTAATTATTTTTTATTATTCAAGAACTAGAAGGTAGGTAGGAATAATAAATGGCAACTGCTGTTTGTATGAGATTTCCAAAATAATTCCACATTTTGAGAATAAAGAATTGAATTTTGTCTAAATGATAGAACAAGCAACGGTAGTTTAATTTCCTTGAAACAGACGGACACACAAACCCCAAGCATTATATTTCAAAGAATTTTAATTAAATCCATATAACAAAAAAGAAATGTTTCACATCTTAATTGAAAAATCACCAGCTAGAGAACCGAGCCAGTGAAACCGTCTGGCAAGCCCTGAGATATATGAAGAAAAGAATAGATGAGAATATTTCAAATGGTCTCACTAGTCAGCAACCAGTGCAAATACTGAAATTCAAACAACGACGTCTGAGTGATTAAGAGAAGAATTAATTTCCATTCTATTGCTGCTTTGCTTTGGGAATTCTACCTCACCCTTGAGAGCCCCTGGGTGACCACAGAAGTCCCTTCTGAGCCACGAGGCCCATTGGTGGCACAAACACTGAGCCCAGGCTGGGCAGGTATCCACCCTCATTCTGCAGCTTTTATCTGCCTCCACCTTCCCGAGGGGCCTTGGAAAAGTGAGGGAAACCAGGGCAGGGGGAGTATCCTCCTGTCTGCCCTGGGGTGCTCTGGCTCCCAGTAAACACTGACCTCAACCCTCATTCATGGAGAAAACTTCCAAAGCCTCAAGGTAAACTAGAAACCACAAAAGTGTGAAACAGACTTTTGTCTATTTTGTCTATTTTGTCTCTTTGTCTAAAGTAGAGATTGTAGAGAGTAGTGTAGTATGTCACATGGGTGAGAAATTTAGGGTTTAGGATTTTTAGTATGTTATAGATGGGTTCAAGATGGAGGATACAGGGTGTTGTCTTGAGTTGCTTTCTTTCATCTCCTTCCTCTTTCTTCTTGGGTTTGGGTGGTACCTTGTAATTGGGTAGAAAAATCTGCATTGTGGGTCTTTAGGGGTCAGTTATTGGGTTAGAAAGGGAAATAATTTAGGTGTCACTTCTTAATTGTTTTGATTAGACTTAAAAAGACCTTGCAGCACAAGGTTGTTGGCCATTTTTGTGCTGTTTTTCCTGCACACAGAGTCTGGTGCAGACAATGTGCTGAAGTTTGGATAAGATAACAACAAACAGAAGCTGAAGACTGAAAAAGTCCAATGTGTCTCTGGTTCCTGACACAGAGCTGCTCCAGGAGGGTCTCCCCTGCCAGGGCAGCCCCCAGGGAGTTCCCAACTCGGGGCTGACAAACTCACAGAAAATCCCACAGAAAAGCAGGGAAGGGGCTGGTGTTTGTGCAGCTACAGCAGCCACTGCTGCAGGACCAGGGGAAGGCTGAGCTGGAGCCCACGGTGCGAAATGAAGCGGGTGAAGTTTCAAGATCCTGACGTGGAAACACGCCAAGGCCAGATGGAAATCTCAGCTGTCACCATCAGAGGTCATCCCGACCTTCCTGGAACAAGGTGGTTTTAAAATCCTGTGTACTGTTTATACAACTTTATCATACCTATCCTTTTTCATTCAAAATAATTTTATTTTATATTACTTTCTTGTTATTGCCTTGTTTTTGTTTAGTTCTACTTTTAAATAGAGAAGACCAGCAGAGATGCCCCCAGGGTAATGTTTGCAACCTAGGCTTAAATTTCTAAGGGATTTGTTTAAGAGAAAGTTGGATAAACCTTAAGGAATCTTTGATAAGGCTTTGTTCTTTTAAATTATTTTAAGACAACATTTTCAGAAAGGACAATTCTTGCTCAAAGGAGGAAAGGTTTGTGGATGAGACTTTTCTAGTGGAGTTTTAATGAAACTGCTCATAAAATATTGGAAAATACCATACAGGGACAATTTCTAGACTCGGTTCCAGCACTGGGATGCCACAATTAAAACAAAGTAAAACCCATCCAAATCCATAAAATATTTCCTATGTTCTGCCACCAATGGTCATGTACTTTTTCTCAGTTTTCACGAAAATACTTTTAAACTGCACTAACACTCCTTTGCAATTTATCACACATTCACTTAAAATTTTAGAAATCACTGGGCATATAAAGAATGTTTTTAACAGTCACATCCTTGGGTTCTGTCAAAAATATGAGGAAAGCAAAACTGATCTCACCTGAAAAGTTGTCATAATTCATTATAAATGACAAAATAAACTTCCTGTTAAGAAATTGCTGGTCACTGGTGGCAATATATTTATCTGATGCCTGAACATCTGCATGTGGATTTGCAGTGTCTCTCTTTCCAGGTGTAAAGAAACACAAATCAAAATTCTCTCCATATCCTGCTATCTCACAGATGAAAGTGAAGAGAATGGTTTTGAAAACCCACTGGGTAAAAGGAAAAAGAAGATATTTTATCTACATTAACACAGCCTGTCTGTCCTGCCACACAGCCAGCACATAACAGCGTGTTACTAATTGAGTACCAGCTAAATCTTCACATGGCTGTGAGAGGAGGAGAAGGAAAAGCACTTTGGATGAGTTTAAAAGCACAACCCATATGTTCCCCTATTTTTAAGTGTTTTTTCACCTGCCTTCTTCACAAACCTGTATCTCCACCTCACCTGGTTAGGAAGCTGCATGCTCAAGTGTCTGACCTGATCCCTTGCAGTAATGTTTGTGGCAACTAATTTAATTTCTTTTTTCAAAGGCATTGCAAGTTTTGAAGCAAGCTATCCTCCTCCACCTCCTGACAAGGGGAAAGGGAAGTGAGCTGGGTGCAAAACCCTCTTTTAGAACTGAATTTACTGAAAAACACGTTGTATGCTGAAGCCCACCTTGCATCCATTTGAATGTGCGTGGTGGACAAGGAGTGGAGACAGACAAGAAATTCTGTCTATGCTCAGAGCTACCCACCACAGTCACCATAGGGCACTGAGCTGGAATTAGACTGGATTGTGTTTAGTGCAAGTTTAAATTTTTATCCAATATTATTTTCATAATTTCCCCCTTTCTATATGAACAAACATTTATTGGCATTTAAGCAGCATAATAATATGTAACTTTATAGCATTTCTACCTTAAAAAAAAAAAAAAAAAAGCCAAATGAAGAAGTTGCAAGCTGACAGTGGAACATTCTGCAGAGGGCACCCTCGGTACAGTCAGAACAGATCACCTTCTCCCACTGCATCCCTCCTCCATAACTTTAACTCCATAATATCACATTCACAACTGTCAGGAGCACACAATAGCAAAAGGCTTTCCCTGATGGCAGCAGAACAATGTCTGATGTAGACCTGTGAAAGAGAACAAAGTATGCCTACACAGAGTACAGGCACTTCGCTTTCCAAAGATCAGAAATGCTTTTTGGCTTAATAACTTATCATGAATTAATTTGCTGTCAAGAACTATATACTCATAATAAAGATAGTGTCTATCTGCTATTATTATTATTATTATTCCATTTTCTCCTGTATTGTTCCTTTGAGGGCTTTTACTTATTCAGAGATACAGAGAAAATTCTCCATGAAGTGAAAGGAGGATTGCAAGCAAACATGGTTATATATAGCAGCACGTATCTGATATGGCATAATATTAAGACTTTTCACTGTTTTAACATTGAATTCTCATAAACAAAGCAGGAGATGCCATCTTCATCAGAGGTGTGAGAAAAGCCTCATTTAAATATTATCAAAAAGCACATTCTCTTTGCATTTTACTGCTCAGACTGTTCTATGCTCTGTGTTTTTGCTGACACAGCTGCTTCTTGTACAACTCTACTGCCAATATGACCTGCTCTCTTTTTTTTTCCTTCCTCCTGCCTCCTTCAGAACCATTTCTGGGCACTTTCACAAAAATTTTGATTGCTGTTGTAAAGTTTATATCACTGCCATCTGACAGCTCTTTGCTGGCCTTGGTGGAATGAGTTGATGGTCTCAGTTAATTTCCTAACAGGCAGGTGTTCACAAGTTCAAACATCACCTCTGCTGGCACAAGGACTCCCAGCCAACAAAAATAAAAGTATAGGTTTACCACTGGGTGAAGTCCATGCTTAAAGGGACATATATTTAGATGTGTTCTTGGAAGGAAAGCTGAGCTTTGCAGATGGATTAAAAATTAACAGAAAATTAACTCTGGTAAAATGTTCTGTAACAAAAAATCTAAATGATACCAGTGGATAATTAATCTTGGTATAGAGAAGCCAGAAATACAAAGCAAATTGGAGACCAAGCTGTGCTGATGGAATTATTTCTATACCCTTATCAATATCTTTATCAATATCCATAGAATAAGCCTGTTTGTGAGCTGGGGAGAGGAACATACACAGAAGAACCAGAACCTGAACACTCAGTGTTGGGAACTTGCTTGCTGATCTAAAACTAAAAAATTCTTCATTGTAAATTAAAATATTTTCTATAATAAAGCAATTCATAGATTTTCCTTTGAGAAAACTAGCAATTTTTAGGTAAATTCCTGGAATTCACTGTGATAAGCTAGTTTAAAAATGGGCACATCAGAATCATTTGCCATTAGAAAACTTTCTAACCAGCAAACAATGTGTGAGGAGTATTGGATAAGTAATTTAAGAACAGTGCAATTTGAATCTTTGAATCCAATTAAAATCTGACCTCTCCTCCAGAAATGGCCAGGAGCAGAGTTTAATACCCCTATAAAACTTCCAGGATGTGTGAATTCAGGTGAGAGCAGAACTTCCTCAGGAGATGCAACCATTCCCATTGTATCCCTGATTCCATCTTGCTGGGAAATGAAAGCAGTTTCACACTGACTGCAGAGCATTCTTCTGAGAGTAACTACTGCTACTTAATTTTATTTCAGTGTATTTTTCTCAGACTCAAGGAAAATTGCTTGCTCTTTGTCGATTAAATTGTGTCAGCAAGTGTTTTAATTTATGTGTTTTAGTTAGCAAAGCAGAACAATTTCCATTCTTGGGCAGGGATAATCATAATTAAAAACACATTACTGATTATACCAAACATCTATCCTAAAAAAATACTTTATCTCATGATGTATAAATTATAATTTGTTGACTAACACATTTTGAAATGATACAACTTTATAGGCTGATGAATAGTTTTTGGTGATAGCCCAGCTACGCCGGGCTTGGAGCAACCTGGTGTGGAGGAAAATGTTCCTGCCCAGGGCAGGGGGGCTGGAATAAGATCAATTTTAGTGTCCCTTCTAACCCAACCATTCTGTGATTCTATGAAGCATATTTCAAATAGCAGCTTCCAAAATACAGACTGAAATATTTTGAAGCTCGGGTGATGCTTTGTTCATCCAAGGATAGATGAATTTCCTCTGAAATTTCTTGATATTTCCTATTTCTGTGTGGTAAAAATATCTTACTGCTATAATGAGATTAATACTTCCTTACAGATCTACTCATTTGAGCTCATGTTCAAGTTTCTGACATCCTCCACAAGCAATCGTATCCCATACAGGGTGTATTGCTTTAACAGGTATTCATTTTACTGAGCTCCACTATAATTTCTTAGTCTTACATGATGCCTCAAGATGTTTCACACATTCTGAAAAGAAAGCTAAAAGGGAATAATTTGCATATATTACTTAAGTTGTACATGCTGTAAATATTGATCTGCTGATAGAGAAGAAAAAGGTGAGGGTTTTTTTTTTAATTAGCACTTGTATTTCAATAGTTTTCAAGAATATTTTTCAGGTTGAACTTGGTGAAGAGATCCCAGCTCTGCTCACCCCTGCAGCTGAAGGATATTTGACACTGCAGCCCATGACATTCAGGGTATATTATGGCAATTTACAGATGATGGAAACTCTATACTTTACTCTTTTGGAGTTATTACCAATTCAGCACAAACTGTTCAAACCTCAGCTGCTGCCTGTGTTATGCAGAGAGTGAAGCTGCATTTCACAGCTTTGACCCATTATTTCAGCCAACTCCCACTGACTCTCAAGGATGATGCACAGATACTCTTGGGAAATGTTTCGGGTAACTTTCAAGCCTTTTCTCCCCTCAGAAGTGAGAAGCTGTAATTTATCTAACATGTGGGAACAAAAAGAAATAAACAACTCTTCATCCCACCTTCACACCAACCCCCACTATCCATTTGGGAAAGGTTCTGGTGGAGAACTGCAAACCTCAGTAAAAAGGAATAAGCATAAAGAGAGAAGGACTCTCGTCCTCCTGCCATCCCTGGTGCCTGAACTAAGGTGAGATTCTGTCCCCCTCATCCCCTTTAAGCACCTCAGTTCCACACCAGGGCTGGGCAGCCCTTGCTGCGTTTATTTTCAATTTTGTTCAAAATGCAACATCTCTGCAAAATGCCCAGTGTACTATTTCACATTACAACAGAACAAACACTTCTTTCTACCAGGGAATACCATGGGGCCCAATTTTTCATTGCTTGTATTTCTATTTTTAAGGTTTTTCCACCCAAACAAATGCTTTTGTTCTGTCAGCGTTTAATAACAAGTTTGACCTTGGAGTGTGTAAGTTTAAATGGTTTCAGTGAACGCTGCAGCAGAAAATCAGGGGCTGGGGATTCTTTTCCTTATTTGAATTTTATTATTTTGGGAGAAGGGGGAATCCCTTGTTTCACAGCAGAAATTATTTTTGAGCCACAGCGTGAAGACTTTTTGCATGAGCGCATGAAGAGCCACAACTTTTTCTGCTTCCTGAAGCTGATGCAGAACTATCACCACAGCCAAAGCAACTCTGCTGCTTCCCCCTGGGAATGTCCCTGGAAATACAGGAGAGAGAGCTGAGAACTGCTTTAGTGTGTGCTGAAAAGGATATTCTCATTATCCCAGGATCCAGGACACCTTGAGCATCGTCCCTCCCTGGCAGCCCCGGGGGCTGGCACAGCTTTGTGAGGCTCCTTGATTTTTCCAGTGGGTTCATGTCCAGCATTCCCATCCTCACTACAAACCCCAAGAATTCCCAAAGAAAGGTATAAATTCCCAAGAAAGATATGGCTTGCACAGAAGAACTGTCAGGACTGCAGTTTGCTGTATTTCACATGTGGATTGAACAAGTACAACTCTTTGTGCCTGAAGCACCAAATATGCAAGTATTTAATACAGATTATTAAACTCCCCAATATACGTGATCCTATTCACATATTTGGAGGATTTTTTTTTTTTCATTTCTCAATTTCCTATAAACACCCCACCAACTCTGAGAAACATTAAAGACACACACAGAGTAACTATTTTATTTTAATGCTAAGCAAGAATGAAAATTAGTTTTTGTTGCTGAACAGAAGAAAGGTCCTGTGGTGAAAAAAAATACTGTTTGTCTGAGTTATTACATAATTCAAAGATTAAATTACCTTGGGCTAGAGCTGTATCAGTCTTTTTTCTCCTTAAAATAATAATATCCTGAGTACAACTGTGTAGGTACAACAGTGGGACATGGCTCCTGACAGTCTAATCATTGGTTCATCTAACAATGTTCACAGGGAGTCAAAATGCTGCTGTTAAATCACTGCCCTGCCCTATTCTAAAAAGCCACCAGGTGAGCTCTTTCCCTGGTAATAGCAATGGCAAACACAAAAAGAATTTATAGCCAACAGATCTGCACAGAAAAGCAGTGCTGCAGAAGCAATATTGATTGCAGTAGGGGAAAAAAAAATAAACTCAGATGTGCTCTGCATTACACTTACACAAAGCCTCTTATGTAACGTGGAATAATGTTACGTTTCATGTATGTTCATTCTCGTGTTAAAACTCTCTCTAAATCTATGTGTTATTAATTTTCTGTACTGATCTACAACAATTTGAGTCTATGTAACATGTTCACTCTAATAACTGCTATACAAAGGATATCTATCTCCATAGGGGATTCTTTTTTTGTTTTTTTTCACAAGTATACAAAGATTCTGCAGAAAATTATATTTCCATCATTCACACTCATAAATAGGAGAAAAAAGAGTGGAGAAAAACGAAAACAAAACCAAAGACAAATCAAGGAACTCGATCTTTTTTCTCTCTTGGAAAATAAAGATGATGAAAGAAATTATAACCCTTTCATTGTTCATAAATCATCTCCAACACCAATAATTGTAATTCACATTCAGAGTTGCAGTTTAACTGCCATTTATGGGTGTCATGGGTAAAAACATCAAATCTATAATGACAATCACCAGGGATTTTCATTTCTAACAAAAGTGTTGTTTAAAAAAAACATCAGAAGCTTGTGCATTAAAAAATATTGACAAAGAAGTCCTTTACTAAGCAAAAAGTATCAAAAGCATTGCATTGAAAAAATATTTTGTAAATTAAGACAATTCT